>NC_133665.1:98961485-99149865 GCF_037893015.1 Macrotis lagotis
GATACTTAACTAAATTAATATTGAGATTTATGACTATTAGTCACATTACCAAAAGTTTAATGTAGACAAAACAAATTCTCTATTAAAGACAAAATAAATTAATTAAATATAAGTAATTATAAAATTATTAGATAAACACTTTCATCTGGAATTTTAAAAGTTCTGAATCCAAATTGAGCTTTAAAACACTAGCTACTACCTTTAGTGAGTTACTTATACTATGCTTGCTTATCTGTAATATGAACAAAATAATAAATACAAAATCTTATATGTGGGGTTTAAAACCCTTCATAGCCTAGGAGACAATTTCTGTCCTTTCTTCCAGCTACCCTTTTCAGTTTTCTTACACCTTATTTCCTGGCATATATATTCTTTGAATTAGTTACATTGTACTTGATATTTAATGAACAATACATTTTTATTCTTTAACCTCATTTTCTGTCTTACACCATACTCGTATGCCCTTCTTCCTTATCTCTTATCTATTGGCGTCCTTCAAGTGCTCCACTAAAATCCCATCTTCTATAGTAATTAATCTTTTTAGTTTTGTTTTACAGGACTAAATTATTAAATTTCATTAATATCTCATAAATTTTTAATTCTTTTTCCAATTGTTCCAATTGTTTGTTGCTACCATATATTGTGCTGCTTTAAATATTTCAGAATTGACTTTCTCAAATTAAAAGCCTAACAATATAATCTGTGAGTCAAAGGATATAGATATATTTTAATTCCTTTATTTGCATAATTCTAAATTGCTTTTTATGATGGTTTTATACCTTCTATACTTTTATATATTTACACCCTCCAGTAATTCATTAGTGTGCCTATCCATATTCTCTTTAAAATTGATTATTCTTGCTCCATTATCATGTTTATTTGCCTGGGTATAATGTGAAGTGTCATTATTTTGATTTATATTTTTCTTTATTATTAGTGATATGGAATATTCTTTCATATTGTTATCATTATTTTGGGAACTGTATACTTCCATTAGTTTTCTTTCAAGGAAGGACTTTTGGCTTCCTATATCTATCTCAGTTGGCTTAGAACTGAGATCATTTAATAAGAGTTATTTGAGATGAATTTTTGCTTTGTCCATTTTTTCCTGCTTATACTAGATGAATTAATTTATACTGTTTAAAAGTTTTTTAATAACATTTGTATTCATGAATAATTACCTAATAAGCCATGTGTTCTTTAGAAACTTGCCTATCAAAGCTTTTGTAGATACCTTTTTAAGTCTAGATTATCTAATTCTCCACAATATTTCCTCTTTAACTATGTCAAACCCTAAAATTAGTGGTCACTTTGTCTTACAATCCATTGATTAGGACTTGACTTAGGTCTAGAATAATAAATTTTTTTCTTTTCTGAAAGAATTATTTGTTAATTGTTATTAGCAAATTAAATAAAGGATTTATCATATGCTCTTTTGCATATAACTGGGCAATTAAATTTCTCCAGTAAAACCATATCTTTCCTCTGTGTAGTTTTCCTTATCTGCATCAATAGTTTGCCTTCTATTTATCTAGGTCGACTGTTTTGTAATCACTAATAGGTATTCTGTCACCTTTTTTGTATAATTTCGTATTATGTGAAGTGAGCAGAACAATTTATAGAGTAATGATAGAACTATAAAGATAATTTTTTGTAAGTTAATAACTATAATTGTAAGCCAGTAGACTAAAATTACATATATATATATTTTGGAGAAATATGCTATTTCCCTTTAGTTACCTGATAGACAGATCATAGAAGCATATTTTCTTTTATTTTTCCCTTTTTTTTTTGGATATTGCTAATGAAGAAATTTATTGTGCCTGACTATAAATGAGTTTTATTTTTCTTGCTTTTTCAATGGGTTTGAGATAATTTAGACCTAAAAACAAAATTAAATTTAAAAATTGAAAAGAATGTAGAACAAAAAAAATGCCCTACCTCATGTTGAATGAGAACAAAAAATATCTTTGTTGTTGTCCTATTCTAGTTGAGGTTATAGATTTTTGCCCTGGCGTATAATTTCTTTCTTTTAAATATTTTTATTTACTTGTTTTTCCAACCATATGCAACAGTAGTTTTCATCAATTAACTTTTCGCAAAGTTTTGAGTTTTACATTTTTCTCCTTTCTTTCCCTCTCACTAACAGAAAGTAATCTAATGTAGACTCTATTTGTGTAATTATGGCATATTTTCATAGCTATATCTGTTGCTACTTTGCTATCCTCTATTGGCTCTCACTTATTTTATACAGGGAAATTTTGAGTATATTTTATTATTTAGTTTATTGCTAGTTGTACATCCAATTGCTTTTTCTAAAAGCTCATTTCTAGTTTTTTCTATAAAGTATTATTTGTCTTCATTGTTATTTCTTTTATTTGTAGTTGATGTTTTCTGTTTACCAGATTTAGTTTTTTCCAGGAGTTTTTTCTCTTATTATAATCCTGATAATAAAACCCCTCCTTTAGTACTTTCAAGAAACAGGACTTTTTCTACTTAGATGATTAAAGTCTTATCTAGTCAATAGTAATACTAAGGCTCAACACCAGAAATTTTGATTCTCAATCTTCCTATCATTTTCTAATACTGCATGCTGAATTATTGACCCTAGAGGTGAGTAAGCTGATCTTATTTTTTTATCTGTAGATGCCAACTATGGGGTTTGTTTTTTAGGTTCATGCAAAATGGATCTTAGACACTGATATTTTCAATGAATGGATGAATGAAGAAGATTATGAAGTAGATGAGAATAAGAAACCAGTGAGTTTTCGTCAGCGCATCTCAACAAAGAATGAGGAGGTACCTTCAAGAATTCCTTGCTTTCTTGTACTTTTGATATTCAGGATAAGTGAAAGAATAGGACCTTGTCTTTAAAAATTTATTTGCTGATGTTTTAATTTTTAAGTTAAATATGTTGGTTCATTTGGAACAATGTAATTCAGATGTTCTGTCCTACAGAAAATTTTTGTCTTAAAGAGTTGGCATACTAATAAAAAGCCAACCAAGTCTGTCAGTCTTAAAAGTTGTTCTTAGGAATGTAGAATCTTCGCTGACAAATTTCTGCATTTAATAATAGCTGTCCCACACTGAACAGACATTGCATTCATGAATCCTTATAGTCTTGTAAGTGACTAATAATGTGTTTGTTTTTTAAAGAACTTGATGACTGAAAATCTGAAATTTGTGGAAATATAGGACTGAAGTAATAACATGATTTATGCTGGAATATCTGTTTGGCATATCCATTCCATGAATAAATGTTCACGTTTATGTTTTTTGAAAATTCTTTTTACATTTCTAATCTAGAAGCATAATGTTATCTTAAAAACTGATGAATGTTTTCCATTTATTTTCTTCACCTTTCTATTCTTTCATGAAAAGGTTTCTGAATTGTATATTTAAAAAAAACTTAAGTTGTGTTTAATATTTCTTCCATTTCCATTAAGAGTTGTTTATTCAGTGTTTGACTCTATTTCTTTGCATATTTGTTCATTCCTTGCCCCATCAGAAAGAACCCTCCAACTCTTAACTTTGTCAGTGTTTTCCTTTCAAATTTATTGTATTTTATAGTACATCTTAACTATAACAAGTGGTATTTGGATGGCCATAGCATACAACCACAATAGTACAATATCTGT
Organism: Macrotis lagotis; assembly: GCF_037893015.1. Lineage (NCBI taxonomy): Eukaryota > Metazoa > Chordata > Mammalia > Peramelemorphia > Peramelidae > Macrotis > Macrotis lagotis. The sequence goes on from NC_133665.1 coordinate 98,965,124, forward strand.
ATTCCTAAAATATATTCAAGACCATTCAGATGAAGAAATTCAGCTGTTACTGACTTTCTCTCCCTAGAATTCAGCAACCCTTCTCCCAGATGCTACTACTCTTGATTGAAATTTTTAAAATTTTTATTCCTTTTAGCCAGTTCGTAGTCCTGAAAGAAGAGATAGGAAAGCAACAGCAAGTACAAGAAAAAGAAAGCATTCGCCTTCTCCTCCACCTCCTACACCTGCTGAATCAAGGAAAAAGACAGGAAAGAAAGGGTAAGGATTGGTAGATAGGTAAAAATTGCATTGCATGAAACTCCAAAGAATTGTCAAATATCTTTAGCTTTTTTAGAATTTTTGCTAGAGGGAAGGCTAAGTGGTGCAGTGGATAAAGCACCGGCCCAGGAGTATCTGGGTTCAAATCCAGTCTCAGATGCTTAATAATAATTACCTACCTGTGTGGTCTTGGGTAAGCCACTTAACCCCATTTGCCTTGCAAAAACCTAAAAAAAAAAAAAGAATTTTTGCTAGAGTATCAAAATTAGCTGGTATTTTAGGTTTGGAAATCCTTTGTTCTGTACACTTAAGCTGTTTGAAAAAACTACCTAAAAATAGTCATACCTCTGTTAACTAAGTTTATATAGAATATAATTTTTTTTGTTTTCCAAGGCAAATGGGGTTAAGTGGCTTGCCCAAGGCCACATAGCTAGGTAATTTTTAAGCGTCTGAGATCGGCTTTGAACTCAGGTACTCCTGACTCCAGGGTTGGTGCTCTATCCACTGCGCCACCTAGCTGCCCCGTATATAGAATATAATTACTTGTGATTTACTGCAGTTGTTCTATCCTTTAATTTCCACATGGTTGCCAGTATTGAGTAGTCATGCTCCAAAAGGAAAAAAAGCCTGTGATTGTAAACTCTGTTCTTTGTACTATTATTTACAAATAATACTTAATGCAGAATGTTTATCATATACTAAATCATTCCAGTGATTTTCTGTTTCTCCTCGGCAAGAGGAGAATATTTGACAAATTTGTTGAATTTTGTAAAAGGTTAATAATAACTAAGTGATCAGGAGCTTGTTTTAACCTTTATGTTTGGTCATTAACCTATGCAGGCTTTCCTCAAACTCAAAACTATCCTGTTAGTGTCCCCAGAACAGCCCTTCCCAGGGTGCTTTGCCTTTGTTGCACTTCTTGAATAGAATTATAATTTTACAGTTGGAAATGATCCTTAAAGATGTCTAGCTCCTCTTTTGTCAGCTGAAGGAGACAGCCTCAGAGATGAATGAATTGTCCAGGCTCACCTAGCTAGCTTGTGGCAGAGATAAATCCAAAATCCAGGTCTGCTGATGTATATTTCAGTACACTTGCTAACCCACCACCCTGTTTCTCATAGGCACTGGTCAAATCCTGCCTTCTTCATGAGGCCTTCCTTGACCGCCACAGCCTAAGGTGATCTTCCTGTTCCTTGACCTTCATATCATGTATTTTCTGTCCCACTCATTTGGCATTCATCATTTTGATGTGATTGAAGGACTTCAAATTAGAACTATGACTGAACAATTAAAACATAAAATACTATGCCTTGTCCCTAATAATATTTTTTGAACAATCAGTGTTGGAATTTGCTATCAGAGTATAATAAAGTGTTTCTACTTTGTCTTATTATTTGTAATTATTCATATAAGAAATGAAATGTAGTAAACCAATTTTTAATTTTTATAAAATGAACTATCCCCCCCACATCATATTTATTTCCAAGTATATCTACCTCCTTTTGACCTGCCTAACAAGCCATCTCTCCTAACAACATTTTTAAAATGAAGAAAAAAAGAGCTATTCATCAAAGCCATTCAGTGTTCAGACTGTGCTGAAAGTTTATATAACATTCCACATCCATAGTGTCTCAACTTTTCAGTGAAGGGGAGGAAGATTGACATAGCTTAGGAACACTTATTATATATGCATATATGTGTGGATTCAGGTTAGAGAAGATATGGAGTTTGTTTTATAAAACTGTTATAAACCTTTATTTAGGTACAGTATCGTGAAATGCAGGCGCTTGCCCCAGTAATGACTTTGGTGTTCTTCTCTAGGTTTGCTGCTTGATGAACTGATTATTAAGAAATAATTTTTATAAGAAAATTGATATTTCTCAATTGTTAGATATAGTACTAATAGCCATTTACTATAAGTAGAAATATATTTAGTCACATTGCATCTAATCTGTTTTAGTCAAGCTAGTCTTTATGGGAAGAGGCGAGGTCAGAAAGAAGAGGATGAACAAGAAGATCTCACTAAGGATATGGAAGACCCAACACCTGTACCTAACATAGAAGAAGTGGTACTTCCTAAAAATGGTATTTATTCCTTTAACGCCAATTTTATGATTAGCAGAAATAATTTCTGAGTCATCTGGTTCACACGCTTCATTGTAATATATACTATGTTCTGCAAGCTCTGAATGTCTAAGGCTCAGTACTCAGTCATATTTTTTGAAGTATGTAATGTTTATTGTAAAGTAATAAATGTTGAGTTCTAAGAATCTCCTCTTTTCGAACTGATAAATGTGCTAAAATAAAGTAAAAATTCTTTTTTCTTTAAGGTACTTGGTAAAATTGAATCTTTTGAGGTAGTGGAAAGAGGAAAAAAATCTCAATATAAAAATCAGTTTAACTTTTACTTCTGTTAACTTAGTGTCATATTTTATTTTTTGGTAGAAGTGGGTAAAGTTGTACACTATTTGACTATCTTTATATTGAAAAATTCTGTTCCTTCTAAGGAATTAGAAACTAAAATATGCTTATAATAAAACATGAATATGCTTATAATTGACATTAATAAAATGAATCATAGGAAGTGTTGGAGCTTTATTAATTTATATTGACTAACCTATTATGATCATCTGCTCTACAGCATATTCAAAATATAGTCCATGGAGTAGTTATTCATGTTATTTAAGTTGAAAGTAAAAGGATTTGTGATAATTATTCTTAAGCAAATTGAAGTAGTGAGTTAATATAATAAATATACTGAGAAAAATAGAAAATCAATTATTCAGCAAGTTCATATTTGCCTTCCACAACGCCAGGCAGGCATGGTGTTTGGGACTGGAGACACAAAAATGAAAAAAAACAAGAAGTCTTTATCCTTGAGAAGTCTAAACCTTGGTCTTTATGTATTTGAGTTGATACATGGCATTTACTGTAGTGTATCTTTTTTGTCTTGCAGTGAATCCAAAGAAAGACAGTGAAAATACACCAGTTAAAGGAGGAACAGTAGCAGATCTAGGTAAAAACAAAAAAAAAGAGAAACAGCTTATATAATTGTTTAAATTGTGTTCTTTTGTATTCTGTCTGCAGTGTATTTTAATGTACCCTTTTGGTGCATAGCAACTAGGTGGTACAGGGGATAGAACATTGGGACTGGAGTCAGGAATACCTGAGTTGAGATCTAGCCTCAGATACTTATTGACTGTGTGACCCAGGGCAAGTCAGTTTTCTCAAATATTAAATAGGAGTAATAATAGCTTGTCCCTCATAGGTTTGTTATGAGAATCAGAAGATAACATTTGAACTGTGCTTTTCAAATTTTAAAGTGCTACTGTTCAAAGATTTGATTTTGAATTGTTTAAATGACTTGATAAATATGATAATTAAAACTCAAAGTTACCCATCAATTTTGAAAAGCATAAAATTGAATTCTGTAGTTGATTAAAAATGGCAAATTCACCATTTCAGTGGATCACAAAAACAAGGTTAGTGTTTTTTGGCTCTTATTGATCTCAAAAGGTTTGTGGAAACATGTAAATTTTCCTAAATTTGAAATAGTGACTTTGATCCTCAGAATGTCATTTATTTTCATTTGTATAAGAATCTTTTTGTTCCATTCGTTAGTTAAAATTTTGTTTTCTCATACAACGCTGAATAAATTGATTCCTTCTAATATATGACAGTCCTTCCCAGTTTTAACCTAATACGCCTTTTCCTCTCATGCTATGGTTTCTTTTATTTATAATGGGGTCTCCATTAAGCTCTAAATCAAATATTTATGAATGGTGTGTTGAGCTTTGTTTTTTTGCTTTACTTATGGTAGCTTAAGATCAAATTTTAGTGAAAAGTTACGTCATATATGAGACACCTTCTTTACCAGAGAATTTGTTGACCTTGGAGAGAATTCCTGGATGAATGAATTAGAAAAAGATAGGTGTTAATGACAAATTTACACATTAATTTTTTCACTCCTTTTTTTCCCCTCCCTTCTTTCTCTTTACTTGCTCCCTTTTTCTTTCTGTCAGTCTCTTTCTTTCTCTTTCTCCTTCCCCTTCCCTTTGTCTTCTTCCCTCCTTGTTGACTTTTTCCTTTCCATTAAAATAATTTAAAAATATTTTGGTATTTTTGATGGTATTCATGAATGGTTTTAGCAGTGTATCAAGAAACCATTAGCCTTTTCATATTTCATGTACATCTCAGGAAAATAAATAGATTAGAAAAATTCCATTAATCATAACAATCAAGTGACTTTATTTTTGTTAGTTTGATTTGTAGCCAACAACGTTTTGTGAGAGATTTTTATATTTTTATCTTTTATCAATTATATGTAGAAACAATTAACATCTTTTATTTTTAAATTTTGAGTTTGAATTTCTCTCCCTTGAGAAGGCAAGCAATTTGATATAGGTTATACTTGTGCACATATATAAAACATATTTCGATTTTAGTCACAATTGTGGAGAAAAATACAAAAACAACAAAATCCAGAAAAATAAACTTTTAAAAATGTAAGTTTGGGTTTTCATTTAGATTCTACCTGTTTTTTTTCTCTGATGATTGATAGTGTAAAATTTTATTATTCACATTTGATCATCATACAATTTTCCTACTACTGTGTACCATGTTCTTCTGTTTCTGTTTACTGCACTTTGCATGAGTTTTCTGAAAGGCTTTCTGCTCATCATTTCTGATAGCACAAAAGTCTTCCATCATATTCATGTACCATTTGTTCAGATATTTCCGCCTTTTATGGGCATTTCCTCAATTTCAAGTCTTTGTCCCCACAAAAAAGAGCTGCTGTAAACATTTTTTGTGTCTTTTTCCTATTTTTTTTATCTTTTTTTTGGAAAATAGCAGTAGTATTGCTTGCTAAGAGAGTATGCATAGGCCTACAATATTATTGAAGCTGCTAATTTTCTCAGTTCCTTTCCTCAAACGCTGACTTTTTTTTTATAATTATTTAAGGCAATGGGGCTAAGTGACTTGCTCAAAATTGCACAGCTAGGCAATTATTAAGTGTCTGAGGCCTGATTTGAGCTCAGGTCCTCCTGGCTCCAGGGCCAGTGCCCTATCCACTGTGTCACCTCAGTGCCCCCATCCTAAGACTTTTTTTTAATAAGATTTTTAAAAAAAATTTATTTAAGGCAGTAGGGTGGATGGATTTGAACTCAGGTCCTCCTGACTCTAGGGCCAGTGCTCTATCCACTGCACCACCTAGCTGCCCCCCCCAAGACTTTGTACGTAAACTCTCATATCATCAAGTATATCTATATTCTGTGTTCTTGCCACTTTTATGCCTATCATTTCTTTTGTTTTATTGCTGCAACAACATTGCAATATGGTATTTTATTACTATTGCATTTCTATAATTTTATAAAATAATCGTATGTTAACCTTGCTGTATTCCTTTTTCTTTTCCTAAATAAGAAAGCTTCTAGGGTTATCTTTTTTGTTGTAGATATTTGTAATATTATTTTAATATCTTATTTTCCCAGTATTGTATAGAAGTTTCTTTAGAATTATTTTTTATTTTTATGTTAAATCAGTTTGCCATTGCTATTTTATTTGTGCAGAGTTTTTGTTGTGTCCTTGCAGAACCATTTATATGTTTAACTAGATTATTTAAAGGTATAGAAACCCAGGATTTGGGTGTTCTTTACCCTATCCATAAAAGACCATATTAGTCCTCTTACTCAGACTTTGATCATGGTGGTTAATGAGAATTCTTTCCTCTCTTTTTCCTATTCAACAAGGATCTAAAATTTCATGATAGTGATCTTCAGCAAGTCACTTCATACACTACTATTAGCAGGTCTTTAGCTAAGGTACTACGTGAACTAATAATTAAGTATAAGTTACCTTTTAGTGAAACTATTTTAATTATCTATGCCTTCTATTTTTGCTTGTTCTACTGCTTCTGTTTCTTTCTTTGTGTTTGATTAAATGGGTTAAGATGATTTTAAAATTCTTTTTTTCTGTTATACATTAAATCAAAAACATTATCAAAATCATATTCATTTAAATTTACTTACAATTTAAAAACTCAAAAGAGAGTCAAACATTGCCTTTGGTCTTACAGATGAGCAGGATGAAGAAACAGTGACAACAGGAGGAAAGGTAATATTAACTTCCTTTGCCAAAACATTGAACACAACAGTAGATACAGCACTGACACTGGGTTCAGGAGGAACTGAGTTCAAATGTGACCTCAGACACTTAATAATTGCCTAGCTGTTTGACTCTGGGCAAATCACTTAACCCCTTGCAACCCCCCCCCCCCAAAAAAAGGCCTTTCAAAGTATATTATATCCTTATTCCCTTCTTGAGGAGGTATCCTATTCTTGATGAGATTAATGAAGTTCTTTACTAATTGTATGAAAAAAAGTTCCAAATTGAAATTTTTAGATTGCTTGACTATTTCAAAAAGTGATTGTTAAAAATTAGACTGTTAGCACAGATTTTACGGATACATAATCAATGTCATTTTGCTTAGGAACTGTAAAATATCTAAACCTATTTTTTTTGTTAATTCTAATACTTATTCTTAAGGATAAATTAGAGAGAAATATATAGATCAGCATCATTAATGAATATTTCAAACTTATTAGTAGGATACATCAATTTATTCCAAAATTATTCACTATTACCAAGTTACATGTAGTTTCAAGGATATGGTAGCATTATGAAAATCATAAAATTACTCTTTCTAAAAAATATGCTTGATGATTATTAGTAGTAGCATAAAAAGTCTTTGACCTTTAATAATTTATGTTAGAAACCTAATAACCTTTTTATAAGCTCTTTGGGGCTCACATCCCAGCTCCAAAATTATTTGTTTACTTTTTTAAGTTTTTGCATTTGCTAGTAATAAAGGACAGCAAAATTTCTTTTCCCACTCTTAAACTAGATACTATAAGAGGAAAGAGAAAAAATCAGCCAACCAGACCAAATTATTTTCTCTCTGTAGGTAGCATGATGGCTTATACTAAGTTTCATTGAGTTTCTGTGCAAACTTATAGAAATGATTAATGTCTGTAGTCAATTAGAATACTATAGAATCTATCTATGAATCTTAACAGTATTTTTTTGTAGTACTAAATATCTAAGAGTATGTGATAGATATAAATTCTTCATTTAGTATATATTAATGCATCATTTTCACTGTCATATTAACTTTTTTGAGATTATTATAATAGCAAGTGTTACTGAGCAGTTTGCAAATACAAAACTTTCTCTAATAGGAAAACATGAATTTTTGTCATTTATCTTGGTAAAGATCCCTAATTTAGTTCTTATCTCCACTCCATATTTTTCTACCAAATTCAGAAGGGAGAGGGCATCTTCATTTTTTCTGTGACCATGATTATTTAGAATTCAGCTTCATTTCAGTGTTTTCATTTGCATAACTAGATCTTTTCCTTATTACTTTTGTCTGTGCTAAAGTGTAGAGGAGAGTCCATTATCAGATTTGTTTTTTGCTGTAGATCTAAAACCTCTCTATATACTTACTATAGTCTTTAAATCTTGACTTTTTCCTTTTAACTAGGAAGATGAGGATCCCAGCAAAGGTGATCAGAGTCGATCAATTGATCCAGGTGAAGATAATGTAACTGAGCAGACAAATCATATTATCATTCCGAGCTATGCATCATGGTTTGATTACAACTGGTAAGTATGAAATTCAGTTCTCTGGTGCAGATACATTTTTTTTCTAGGATTTCAGTGGCATACATTAATGATTGTTGTCTGTGGTGCTTAATAAATGCTAGTTATTTGATTTCTGTCACATTAAATTCTATATCTCATTATGAGCATTAACTGACATTGAATTGTAGGAATGTATTATTTAAAAGTGGTAATGGCTTACCTTTTGAAATTATTATATTTTCTTAATTCCTTTTAAAAATACATTTTCTTATTCTTTATTTCATCACTTTACTCTTCAGATTGATTCCTATTCTTGCGACAAAGTCAGATAAAAATAAAAATCTAGCAGTGTTGTCTTCACATGGTATTTATTATATGTTATATCTTACATCTTGTAGTTACCTGCATTTTTTACTGAAAGGAGGTAGGTATAGTGTTTTGTTACCTTTTCTCCTAATTTTTTTTCTATTTATAATCCACTTCCTTTGTTGGTCTTATGTATACTATGTAGATATGTATATTGATCTTTTACTTCTATTGATTTTAACATTCCCATACCATAATTTGTTCAGTCATTTTCTATTGATGGATACTGTAACTCTCCAGTTCTTTGCTATTAACAAAATTAGTTCTAAGACTATATTGCCATAAATTGATCTTTTATATCACTTTGACTTCCTTTAATTTTAAATCATTGGGTCACAATATTTGAACTGTTTAATTTTTTTTTGTTATTTCAATTTGTTTATTACAATTGCTGAATATTTCATAGCTCTACCAAAAACATTAGTGTACCTAACTTCTCATAACCTTTCATTCAGACTTGTCTGTTCCAGTATTTTTTTATTGTTTCTATTGATATGAGGTAAAATTTCAAACTTGTTTTAATTTTTAAAATATTATTCACCATTTATGAGTTTTCTGAAAATATTTTATATTTGAATATTACCATTGGATTGTATATTTTTGTCAATTCCATAGATTTTAGATATCATACATGTAGTGATGAAAATTTTGGCAAATGTTTTTTCCAATTCTATGAATTAATTTAGATAACTTTGGTTTTATTTCCATAAAAACTATTGAATTAGACACTTGATTCCTTTTAAAAAACTTTTTTTTATAATTGCAAAATACATAAAATATCTTGGATTTTGTTTACCATGACATACTTCAAGATTTATGTGAAGTATACTTGATGGAAATAAAGGTTCAAATGTAAAGACTAACAAACTGTCTTCTATGGGGGGGGTTAAGCAAGATTAGGGGGAAATTATAAAATTCAAAGTTAATAAATTACTTAAATTTTAAAAAAGAAATAAAGAGGGGCAGTTAGGTGGCGTAGTGGATAAAACACCGGCCCTGGAGTTAGGAGTATCTGGGTTCAAATCCGGTCTCAGACACTTAATAATTACCTAGCTGTGTGGCCTTGGGCAAGCCACTTAACCCCATTTGCCTTGCAAAAACCTTAAAAAAAAAATAGAGATTCAGTTTCTTAATCATTGAGAGATCTTTTGCTCATATGATTATAAAATAATAATGACAGTGCTTCCTAAATTAGTTTATAAATATCATTCTGCAGGGTTCTGATGAGTAAAGCCATGTACTCTAGAATTAGTCAGAATTCATTGGGGGAGATCAAAAAGTGTAGAATAAATAAATTTTTTTAATAAACCCAGGTAAAATATTATAGGAAGGATTCCTCTTGTTGATAGGAAGTGCTAGAAACAGGGCAAGTTTGGGGAAAAATTGGATTTTGACCAACATCTTCCATGTATTTTGATAAGTTCTAAATGGGTATACAACCTGATTGTAAATGATCATTTCTAATATAACTTTAAATAGAATTCAAGTGGGTACTTCACCTTAGAATATACAACTTTAGGGTTAGAGGTGGTGTCAAATTTTTTTTAATCTTGAGTATATTGCTCATGCTAAATTTATTGTGATTCATACATAAAAGATTTAAATTTTTGTTGGTTTTTTTAAGATTTAATTTTTGAAAATTGTTTTATTGATGTCTTATTTCCCACTTTTTCTGTTAAACATATTATTCTTCCCCTCATCCATTCTAACCAATCCTTTAAAATAAAGAATTTTTGAAAGAGGCTAAAAAGAAAAATTTTGCACAGCTAAGCAATGTTTAAAAAAAAGTATGATGTTAAATTCAGTGTTCTACACCTACAATTTCTCACCTCTATAGAGATCTGAGGAATAGGATTTTCCCAGATCTCTTCTTTGAGTTCAAGTTCATGTAGTTTTTCAGTATACATAATTTGTTATCAGTAAGTTGACAAGAATTTCTTATGTATTCCAGTCACTACTTAGCTCTGGGTATACAAAGAAGAGTCAAAAGCCAAGTCTTCAGGTCATTTTTAATCACTTTTTATTGGAGAGCAGGGGTATTTGGATAAATGTGTTCATACCAAATATATACTGACTAAGCTGGAATTTTTAAAGAGCAGACACTAGGATCAAGTAATATCAAGTTGTATTTTTCATTTACATTGCTGTAGTCCTTGTTTATTTTGTACTCCAGCTTTTACTTTTTTCATTTACCTATCAGTTCATAAAAGTCTTTCCATGATTTTCTGAATCCATCATGTTGGTTGGTTGTTTCATACCACAATAATATTCCATTACATTCATGTACCACAATTTGTTTAGCGAGTTCTTAGCTACTTTGAATCCAGTCTTTGTTACTACCAAAAAAAGTATTCCCTGTAAATATCAGAATTATCAAAACTTACAATATAACCATAAAACTGAGAATTTAAAAAATTGTTTAGGGTTGTCTTTAGAAAATAGAGTATACTAAAACTCTAAATGAATTTATAGGAAAGTTATATTGAACTTTTAAGTATCAGACATCTCTAGTATACAAATTATTCTCAACAGCAAAAAATTCTTCAGAACAGAATGTTTATTCTACCAGGCTCCTTCTTTTAGATAAATCAGATCCAGAGATAAGAGAAGGATAAGCTAAATTGAAGTATAGACCAATATCATTTAATAAATATCAATGTAAATATTTTTAATGCAATCCAGATTTAAGATTGTTATTTAATCCAAAAAATTATTCACTATAATCAGGGTTCATTTAAATTAGGAATTCAAAGATGGTGGTTCTTTAGGACAACAAAATTAATCATATTAAAAAGATTGTATTCAAACATGATTCTATCAATAGATACAGAAAAGGCTTCTAACATTGGACCATGTTTATTAAATTATTCTAAAAATTACATGAAAAGTTTTTAAGTTATAAGTGAGGTTTTATTTTTTGGTAGTGAAACTAATTTGATGGGTCTAGAAATTACATTTGAAACTGCCTGTTTTCTCCAAAAGGAATTAATTAATTAATGTACTTTGTACTAATGATTCTGCCACTGTGTTTATGGACATGGAGTTTCATCATTTCTCTGTTAGCTATAAACCTACCTGAAAATTCTGAAATAGATTGAGTGGAAGATTGATTTTGTTGAAATTTGAAGAATAGTTTGGAAGACAGTGGCTGTAGAATAGCCCCTTGGAGTTTGTTGGAATAATAAAAGACCTATATTACAGTGATAGTGATGTGAATATGTTCTTTGATGATACATTTTTATCCTTTTTTAGAAATTTGGAGTTTTTTTTTTAATAACCCAAATCCTTCAGCTGAATAAGGTTATGTTGGATAAGACTTCTTTTTCTCCTCTCTCTCTTCAATGTCTCATTAAAATGTCAGACCGTAAAGAGAACCTATTCCTTCCATTTTTCACAAATTGGTTGACAACAATTTAAAGTGAGTATTTTGTACAACTTCAAGCAATTAAAATGGTATGAATGAACAAGTAAATCAACTCCCCAAAGTATTCCTTTGATTACTAATACTCATTAATTTTATGGTTGATCTCACAGAAATTTTAATATTTATGATTCATTATTGGATAAGGAAGGAAATAAAAAACAAAAATAAATTTTAAAAAATGAAAATAGTATGCTTTACATTCAGGCTCCATAGTTTTTCTTTGGATAAGAATGATGTTTTCTATCACTGTTGTTTTAGAATTGTCTGCCGAGAAGTCGCTATTAACATATGCTATGTTCTTCTTCTGCTCACTGCACTCAGCATCAGTTCATCTAAGTCTTTCTGGGTTTTCTGAAATCTGCCCACTCATCATTTTTGAAAGATAGAATGTAATATCCTATTACGTTCAAATATCACAGCTTGGTGAGACATCCCCCAATCATTGGGTATCTCCTTAATGTCTAATTGTTTGCCACCACAGAAAGAATTTCTATGAATATTTTTATACATGTGAGGCATTATTTTATGATTTCACTAGTGACCTCATTGAATTTATGACTTTTTACAGACAGGAGAAACTAGCACATTTTTCTGTTTACTTGTCCTGTTCACCATGTTGCCTCAGTTTTCTTTAAATGATTCATTTTGGGGTATACCCATGACCATACTAGAAAAATGCACATCCTGCATGCAAACTTTACAAATTCTTGTGATACTAATATTGAAAGCTGTTTATTGTCAAACAATTGGGTTTTGGATCCTGAAGTTTAACATGGCTGTTTGTTCTCTTACTTTGTGCCTAAGTATTATCTGGCATATGAACTTCTTAAATTCACTGCCAATTGACAAAACATCAGTTTCTAGGGCGACAGCTGCTTCCCAGGTTTAATAATGATAATTTCCTCTTTTTTTTTTTTTAATTGTTAAGTGTCTGGGGGCAGCTAGGTGGTGCAGTGGATAAAGCACCAGCCCTGAAGTCAGGAGTACCTGGGTTCAAATCCGGTCTCAGACACTTAATAATTACCTAGCTGTGTGGCCTTGGGCAAGCCACTTAACCCCGTTTGCCTTGCAAAAAAACAAACTAAAGTTATTAAGTGTCTGAGACCAGATTTGAACCCAGGTACTCCTGACTCCAAAACCGATACTTTATCCACTATGCCACCTAGCTGCCCCAATAATTTCATCTTAATTTGGAAAAAAGATTTTAAGCTTTCAGTGCCCTTGATCATGCTTCCTAATTTCCTCTTAATGTGGAAAAAGATTTTAAGCTTTCAGTGACCTTTGATCATGCTTCCTCATTTACTTTACTTAACGGGTTTCTGGACAGTGGTTAGTTAGAAAATAAGTCTTTATAAAAATGCTGCTTCTTTTATGAAACATGAATTTTGGGTTATTTATGAATTACCGTTGTTTGAGTAAATGAAGTAAAATATAAAAAAGTTAGGGTTTGAGTCTTGTTGATCTTGAAAATATTTTTCATCAAATGAAGAAGGCTTCAGTAACTTTGGTTCCTGCCTTTCAGTTATTGCCTCTCCATATATATATTTCTAAGACTGATGGTAGCAACATAGAAAAGAACAGTGTTGCCTTCCTTAACTCTATTAACTCTCCCAAATCAGTCTCCATGTTAAGGCATGCTGTGTAGCTGCAGTAGATTAACATTCCATTAGGACTATTGGATACAGCTTTATTTGTGTTAGGTGCCTTTTCATCTATGATGTGGGTCAATAGACAAATACAAGGAGATAGGAAGATGATTTTTTAAGAGTTTATTAATTCCTAATAATTTTTATAATAAATAGTATCTAAAAGAAATAACTGAATTTTTAAGTGCTATTCAGTACTATTGAATTTAATTGGAAAGGATTTTTTTATTAAAGATTTTATTTATTTTGTGTTTTATTTTTTTTCCTAATCTTACTTCTCCCCCCCCCAGAAAGTAATTTGTCAGTCTTTACATTGTTTCCATGTTGTACATTGATCCAAATTGAATGTGATGAGAGTGAAATCATATCCTTAAGGAAGAAACAAAGTATAAGAGATAACAAAATCAGACAGTAAGATATCAGTTTTTTTTCCCCTAAATTAAAGGAAATAGTCTTTGGACTTTATTCAAACTCCATGGTTCTTTATCTGGATACAGATGGTATTCTCCTTTCAGACAGCCCCAAACTGACCCTGATTGTTGCACTGATGGAATGAACAAGTCCATCAAGGTTATCATTGCTCCCATGTTGCTGTTAGGGTGTACAGTGATTTTCTGGTTCTGCTCATCTTGTTCATCCTTCATCCCTTTGGTTCTGCTCATCCTTCCAGGCTTTCGTGAATTCCCATCCCTCCTGTTTTCTAATAGGACAGTAGTGTTCCATGACATACATATACCACAGTTTGCTAAGCCATTCCCCAATTGAAGGATATTGACTTGATTTCCAATTCTTTGCTACCACAAACAGGGCTGCTATAATTGTTTTTTTACAAGTGATGTTTTTAACCTTTTTCATCATCTCTTCAGGGTATAGACCCAGTAGTGATATTGCTGGATCAAAGAGTATGCACATTTTTGTTGCCCTTTGGGGCCTAGTTCCAAATTTCTCTCCAGAAAGGTTGGATGAGTTCACAATTCCACCAACAGAAAAGGAATTCTTAATAATCAATTGGGTTTTTTAAAAATTTAATTCTTGAAGTTAATTGATTTTTCTCATTTTTTAAAATTAGAAATGTCAACCAATCTAGTATTCTGAATTTCTCTTGTAAATTTCTTTTTTTTTTTTGACATTTATGCAAAAAATATCTGAAATGTTTATTCAGCACTCGGAATATAAAACAAAGGAATCAACCCTAATCATAATACATGTAGTCAGTGAAAAATTCATAAGCAGTCCAAGGAATCAAAATTTTGCCATAAAATAGTGATTATAAATATAAATGTCTCTTGTGCTATTGGAAAATGTTTGTGATAGCAGAAAAGCTTAGTATATGACTAGGTCACTAGTATTTCTGTACTTTCTAAAATAATGATGAAATGTTATTTTACCTACCAACATTGATTTTTAGTTCTTGTATCTCTGACGTCTAGGTGCTTAGATTCTATAGGCTAAATATTATATAGGCACAAAATATCAGAGTACAAGGCAAGTTAAAATGAAGATCATTCATAATTATAGGAATTGATAAAAGACTTCACAGAAGCGGTACTTAACAAAAATTTCTAGAAAATTAGACGATAATTATGCTCTCCTTAATAGAAATACTGCACAGTGCTTTATATATCCTTTTGATTTTTGATTCTTATAATATATTTATTAGTTAATAGTTAAATTTTCCCCAAATCCTTACTATATATTTGTTAGTTAATGGTTATTTTCCCCATCTACCTTTAATGAAACTGAGACTCAGATCAAGGTGCTTAATCCAAGGTTATAGCTGTCTTGTGTCTTGTTTAGGTTTGGAACTAAGGTTTGTTTATTTCCAAATCTGGCATTGTTGTGTGTTTGTAGGTATGACAGATTGCATGTGTAAAAGTGTAGGAGTAGAATATGAAGTTTTGAATTGTGGCAATATCTGGTGGTCCAATTTGGCTGGAATTGTTGTTTGTTAAGTGGAGTGGTAAAAATAATGGTGTAATAGTAAAGGTCTTTAAAAGTCAAGGTAACAAATGATCATCTTGTCCTATAATGATGGAAGGTCTGACTTGGGAATAGTAACTAGAAGAGTTAGCTGTGAGGAAGATGAATCACAGGGGAGAGTGAAAGTAAGGCAGTCAGGAAGGGGATATCACTTACCAGGCAAGAGTTGATAAAGTAAGGGGATATCAGACTTACCAGGCAAGAGTTGATAAAGACCTAAAACACGTGTAGGGGGTGTGTGAGTAAGAGAAAAGAAGAGAATAGATTCAAGAGAACTTGTAAAAAGTAGAAATTTTCAAGGCTGATGAAAACAGACATTCTATACCACCTAATGGTAGATTGCAATTTAAAGTGAATTGCCCTTTGTAAACATAATATTTGTAACAGACTCACTAACCCCATAATAAGGAAATGAAACCAGTTACAAAATTAATTATAATGTCAAAATTTAGTTTTAGGAGATTGAAATTTTAACGTTTCAGTAGTAGATGCTTTCATTATTTGTCTTCAGTAGTACAGGTCATTGATTTAATTCAAAGGATTTGGTATAATTGAAATATAATAAACTAATGATAAGTTGTTTTAAATTACATTATTCCTGTCCAAATGAGGACCATTTCTGTCCACCTTTTTTATGTAATCTTCATTTCTCAGATAGAGGATTGAGGATTGAGCATATAGAGGAGATGGATGATTTCATTCTGCAACTCACATATAAGGGCAGGATATTGTGATGGGAGACTATCCAAACATTCTGTCTTTCTGCTAAAAGCAAAACATCTGAAGCATTTTTGTCTTACAGTTTTTTCTCCTTGAACTAGAAGAAAGTAGGAAAGCCACTGCTAAGGACTTTATTCTTAACAAAAAAAAAGAGAAACTATTTGTTGAAATGTAAATTTGATGGAGGTAGGAATTATAAGAGATAATGAGTATATCATCCTCATAGCTCTTAACAGAGGAAGTCTCAGTTTATGGAGGGAAATGCTGATTCATGAGATACTTTGTATTAGTGGGTGTTTTTTTAAAAAGATCAGAAAAAAAGAAAGATTAGACTTTTAAAAGGAAAAACAGCTTTTGAAGGACAAGAGTTTTTCAAGAATGCATTCTTAGAACAGGTACAAATGATCTCAATAAGGAAGAAAATATTGAAAAAAACATTTATAAAAATCAAATCTGTATAAATTTAGCTCAATCAAATTTTTAAAAATAAGAAAGGGGCGGCTAGGTGGCATAGTAGATAAAGCACCGGCCCTGGAGTCAGGAGTATGTGGGTTCAAATCCGGTCTCAGACACTTAATAATTCCCTAGCTGTGTGGCCTTGGGCAAGCCACTTAACCCCGTTTGCCTTGCAAAAACCTAAAAAAAAAAATAATAAGCAAGAACAAATATAAGAGAGTGACCTGTATCTCATATTCAAAGGAACTGTTGATACTGTAGCAAGAACATCTGTACTTGGATAAGTGAGGACTTATAAAAAATGTAATAGTTTGCCTTAAATATTTGAAAGTAACCATGGAAGAAGAGAACATACTCCAAAATTAGGATCATTGAATAAAAGTTAGACTATTGCAGGTTTTGGTTTGATTTAAGAAACAAGGAGAGTGGACCAAAGATGAAATGGAATATCTCTGGAAGCAAGTTACCTTTCATTAGAAGAGCAACTGATCACCACTTGTCAAGGATATTGTAGAAGGGATTTATACATTGGAGTAGACAAGCCTGTGATTCTATGTGCTCAGATAAATTAATTGTCTTTGTTAAAGACCAATCTTTATTGTCCCTTGCCCCATCAGACTTTAGAATTATGGATCTACAATTCTGTTAAGAAATCCTTGTATTTTTATAAAATTGAACTATTAAAAATAAGTTGTTTTGAAAAGTAAATTTAAAGTGACTGAGATGATATTTTTTATCACAAAGGAACCTGTTAAAGTATGGACTTAATAATTGAAGGTGAATAGGTTCTAAAGTACCAAGAAAAATTATATTTATGTCAAATATACAGCAACATTTTGCAAATCTTATTGGTGCAAATAGATTATTAAGAAGTCTTACTAAAAAATACATTTGTTTGTTTAGCAATAGGCAAGATTGCACCTACCTCTAATCTCTGATACTGGAAAGACTGAGACTGATGGTGGCTTAATTTGGTGAGATCTTAATAGAGGTTAAGCTATTGAGGTGCTCCCACAAAGTTCAACATTATCAGGATGGGTCCCATGAAGTTGAGGAACAGCTCAACTAAGAAGGGAACACTGACACAAGTCAGAAGAAGGGAAGTTAGGATACCTGAACCCAAGAATGGCACTTGTACTACTTTCTGAATGAAATTGGAAGACCATTGTTCAAGAATAAAAAGCCGAGTTTATCATTCTACCTTCTCACCCTTTCCACGCTTGAATAACAAGAAATTAGGTGATGGAATAATGAAATAAGTTTTAAGGATGTCAGAGAAACTTCCTAATGGATACTAGCTTTCTCTGGCTTATTTTGAGTTGAAAGAATTTGATATAGAAGTAGAAAATAAACTATCAGTAAAGTCTAGAATGATAGAAGAGTTCAGTTTCTTTATCTAAGCTCATTTCTTTAACTTTGATGGTTATTTGCAATTTAGGTATATTCATGAATCCTGTGTAGAACACTTGGAGTTCTTCTAAACTTATTTAAACTATTGTCTGACTTAGTAGGTTCTCTAATAAAATATATCAAAGACTAGTTGAAGTCCATCATTTCTGCAAAATGACATCTGTGATGTCTGTGAAGTATAAGACATTTCTAATTGAACCATTCTGATAATATATTTTATTTTCTTTCAGTATTCATGTGATAGAACGTCGTGCTCTTCCAGAATTTTTCAATGGAAAAAACAAATCCAAAACTCCAGAAATGTGAGTGAAATTTTAAACTAAATATATCATTTGTTTAGAGAAATTTGAATGGAACCAAAAACTTATGTAAATAGTAAATAATTTTTTTTGTAACAAGCTCATCTGGGTAATTGGTTTTTGTTTTTCTTAATTACAAGTTTTTATCTTTTATCCAAAGCTTAGTCAAAACAATTTTAACTCATTTTTTCAGTAGATATGAAAAGCTAAGTGCTGCAAGGTGCTCCCTGTAGGCTTTTCTCCTGATGCTTTCACAAAGACCCAGGGAATAGTGGTCTTTTTAACGTTTTTGATTGCATCGCTGCTCTTGACCTTATAGATTAAATACATGATCTATTTTATTATTCCCTTTGGTTAGCTTTTACTTCATTTGAACTCAAGTGCCTCTGGATGTTTCACAGGATGCATATCAATCCAAGTTAAGGATGTCATTATTTTTTTTTTTAGTTAAAAAATCCCTTTTATTATATTGAATTCAATAATACTTTTTTAGACATTTGTAGCTTTTTCCAGGAGCTATTTGGTTATGATGTCATTTGTTTATATAACTCATACCTTATAGAATAAGATTTCATACTTTCTACAATGCAAAAAACTCTAAGCAACTTTCTTAGTTAATGGTCTATATATGCTTATTATCAAACTGCTAATTTAATTCAGATTATTCTCAAAAGCCAAAATATATAAATAACTCAAATACTTTTACAAGAGTATGAAACTAATTTATCAATAGGAAATGCAATTATCATTTGCATTACTCTTGTTGAGGAAAGAAAACAATCCTTAAGATCGCAAATACATAACAATAATCAAAGATTATGCAAAGATATACTGTTTGCATACTTAACTTTTGGTCTCAGCAACAACTTAAGTTCATTTATAGGTAGAGTCTTAAACATACATGCTCTTAAATTTTTTGTCTTTTTTTGGTACTACTGCCAGAGTCAATATTCTCAGATAAATAGTACAAAATTTAACAAAGAAAAAAACCCTTTTCTTCAACATTATGCACATTTCCTACATTTATAAATAATGACATTTCCCTGATTTACAGTTTAAATTAAGACTGTATTAGACTACTTGAAATAGAATCTTACAATTTTAAAAGCAAAAATAATTGTTATGGTATTTCATCTAATATTCTTTATAAATACAATATTTTTCAAAAGAATAAGTTATTTTGGTTGAATCATCAGCAATAATGACAACAAAAAGGGGCCCTACTGTTTTTCTAACTAGAAAGATCATTTATTTCCAGAGACTAAGAAAGTCAAGAGTAGACACAGACTTGATGAACTTGTAGTTACTTACAATGTATATTATGACATCACATATGTAAAAGTTTAATGTATTCAGCTTAGAAGGTGCTTCTTCCCAAGAAATTGAACTTTTCTGTCAGATGCACTTGATCGAATGGGTGAATTTGGTTCATAAAATGGATTCATTGTAAACTTTATATATAAATCATAGACATCACTAAAGAAGTTCTTTATTCCATCTTCTTGTCTTACATCATGAAGCGTAATAAATCTCATATGGCCTGCAGTAACAAAAGCAGAAACAAACCACTCATTGAATTTGTCCACAGTTTTCAGGTACATATTGTTAGACAGCCACATATTTTCATCTATTAGGTCGAGGGCTGCATGAGCTATGAACTGGTTCAGATGACGATGATCATCCTTAGATTCTACTTTACCAGCTGGTAAAAACTCCATTTCAAAAACTAGATTATCACGATGGCCTACAATTACAAAGTAGAAGCTTCCAGACATTGTCTTCAATGTACAGGTCCTGGGTGCCGATGCAGCACCTGCACGGACAGCGCCAGCCCAACAGCCAGGCTCCACCCAGATTGTCATATTATTTTTGATAGTAGAATTATATACACTCTCTATCACGATACCTCAGTAAACATATAAAACTGCTTGTTTCTTGCACTTGCATAGCAATACTTCTTTTGAATTTTTAATTCTGCTGTTCTTTCCATTTGTCTTATTAACAACTTATTCTCTCAGTCTAGCTATCTCAGACTTATATAGTGTATAAGACAGTCGTGAGTTCTCTGTGTAGTGTGTCACATGGCATAATTTTCATTCCATGATAAAATATTTAAAATGTCAATGAAACTTTTCAGCCTTACCATGATAAAGAAATAAGAATGTGCTCTTGAAACTGAAATGATTTCCTTTTCTTCCTGCATTCAAATACTTGTCACGTTTTCCATCTTATTACTAAGCTAGATATAATGATAAATTTTCAAATTTTATATCCGGGAGGACAACAAAAGCATATTAGTATTCTCTAGCACTATTTTGGTTGTACATTCATTTCTGTGTGCAGTTTTCCTTAATTATGCAATAGAAAAACATATCTCTTAGATACAAATTTAGCTACCCCATTATAATATAAGTCAGTAGGTTTATAATTTCTGAGTTTAGCAACTTAAAGTATTTAGGCTCTGACTTTACTCCTCCTAAGCAGCCTTGGTGTAGTTACTTGTGGGTTATACGTAGTTCACTCATTCTACACCTTAGTTCACCTCTTATTGGCTTCCCAGCCATATGGTTAAACTTCGCCTACAGGTTTTAGGGTGACATAGAAATTGTATTAAATAAAACCTTTATGTTATATGTCTTCCATATAGGCAATCAGGAACTAAATTATTTTACTCCCTTGATTTTCATGTTGAGCTAATTCTTCACATCAAGAAAATTTACTTTGGGATTTCGTAGTAATTGTTTCCTATTAACTCTGATAATAAAGGTACAAAATAAAGGCTCTTTTCTATCTGTAATTGTTATTAAGTTACTGACTGACATTTTAGGAACAATAAAAGTGGCTGTTGTTTAGTAGGAGAAATTTTATCAGTAAATAACTTTAAGAAGCTACTCTTGCTGCTCTTACATGTGGCAAAAATTTCTCAGTTAGCAATAGGCAAGATTGGAGACAAGAATGTTTGGATAGTCTCCCATCAAGGTAACTTGGAGACTTTTTAAAGTCTCGTTTTCCCCATACATTCACACACCAGAATGCTTATCCTAATGAATATGAATTTTGTCTATCTCTCTCTTTAGATACTTGGCATATCGTAATTTCATGATTGACACATACCGCTTAAACCCTCAAGAGTATTTGACTAGCACTGCTTGCAGGCGGAATTTGACAGGAGATGTTTGTGCTGTTATGAGGTAAACTTAACTATCTGATTAAAGTATGTACTTTAACTGTGTGGTGTCTCATCTTAGATACATTGTTTTTATTAAACTGGAATTTTTTTATTCCTTCTGTTATTTGGTGCATGGCTTGACTTTTCTGTACGGTTTTTATCCTCCTTTCTTTATTAGGACCTGGCCATCAAAAGACAGCTGTGGTATTATTTAGGAAGTGGAAAGAACAAATATTGGCTAAAATACTCTTTCTTAGCCCTTATATCAATACTTTTAGACCTCGTATTGGCATGAATTTTTCTCCACAGACATAAGCATAAATTTTTTTTTTCTTTCTGATGACTTACAATTGAAGCAAAAAAGTTTAGAGTGGAGCAAACCTGCTTTGTTGTTTCTGTTTGAAATATAATGGTTTTTGTGTAAAATTTAAACAACCTCATTAAGATTTTTTAAATCATTGTTATTTTTCAGGGTTCATGCATTTTTAGAACAGTGGGGGCTTGTTAATTATCAAGTTGATCCAGAAAGTCGACCTATGGCCATGGGACCTCCTCCAACTCCTCACTTCAATGTGCTAGCTGATACTCCCTCTGGGCTAGTGCCTCTCCATCTCAGAACACCTCAGGTAAATGGCATACAGACCACTTAGAGACTTATGCTGAAAGCAAGGAATGGTTTTCTTCAATGAGGTTTTCATTATATGTGTAATATGATAACATTCAGTGACTTAGTTGATGGACTGTTCTTTGTGTACTCCAGAAAATGGAGGAAAAAAATAACTTCCTGTAAGTTTTTTTTTAGCACATAATGTAGATTTCATTCAGTATTACTCCTACCACTAAAAATCATGGTGAGTTAATGAAAAGTATTTCATAAAACACTAATTTCTTATTGATGCCTTTTCATGTTCATAATTTAAAATTATAAATTAATTATAAATTTGCAACTGTTGTGAAATAGGCAGTCTTGAAAGTTCATAACTTGACAAGAGGCATTGCAAACTTAAAATAGGGCATTTAGCATTACCATTAAATAAAATTATAGGACTTGACCCACTCACGCTGACTTTTGGGGGTAGATTAAACTATAGATTTATTGCTAGACATTTGCTTTAATGAGAAAGAATGTTATATTTTTTGTTTGCAACCACTTTTTTGTGGTTGTGAATTTGGAGGAAATAAAAGAGACTCTGGGATGGTTCAGAAAATTAAATTATGTTTTTATCATGCTTTTATTTTTATTATGGGATATTTGGTTTCATTTCACATTTATTTTGTTTTTAGGTACCTGCTGCTCAGCAGATGTTGAATTTTCCTGAGAAAAATAAGGAGAAGCCTACTGACTTACAGAACTTTGGTCTTCGCACAGACATTTACTCTAAGAAAACCTTAGCAAAAGTAAGAGCTTAATTATAAACATCACAATATGTAGTCTCTTAGAATTTTATTTTGTCCTTTTTTTCCTAATTATCTTATGTTACCATAAAGTGTACTTTTCCTTATGCCACATTTTTGTATATTGTAGTTAAAAATATGTACACTTTAGTTAAAAATTAGAAACTAGATAGTTTTTTAGTTTTTGATGTGTATTCCATATATTTATACTGTATTTGCTCTGAGAAATGAACAGATTAACATCCCATTTAATTTGATTGGACTACCAGTGAAACTTGGAACATTCAAGCAATGACTTGTATATATCAGTTCTCTGCTGTACTTTAAACTTGTTTAGAGTTCAAATATTTTCTGTGTCTAATTATAAATTATTTAGGATTTTTTAAAGCCTCCTTTTGTAACTGCCAATCAGCTCTGGCATTGGGGAACATGTGGAATGAATTTAATGATTTCTATTATACTAAGGATCTTCAAGATAAAATATGAGAATAAGAGGTTTGATCTCTCAAGGATCACGAACCAAACTTTCCATATTCTAATGCTTCAGAGTTTGTACATTACAGTTAGAATTATTAGTGTCATGCTATACAGTTTTTAAAAACATGCCTTAAATTATATTCAACCCCAGGGATTGAGTGAGAGGGGTTGTGTGTGTCCATGAAAAAACACAGCAGCAAGCATTGTATGTATCCATGAAAAAGAGCAGCAGCATGCAGTGTAATCTGCCATAAACTATTATGTGACAGGAAGCCATTCCAGTTGTCAATTGGGGGAGTCATATGATCAGGTATTAATATTAGGGAAGTTTGTAGTAAGAAGGAGAATAGATTACAGAGAGCACAATTGACTGTTGTAATAATGTGGTTAAGTGGAAAGAAGAAAATGATGTGGTAGTTGTGAGAGTTAAGAAAAGGTTGCTGCAAGACATGATGTCAAACAGACATGAGGGAAAACACCAAAATTAGCTCAGTGGGCATGATATCATAACATGAGGGAGAGAGAAGATTTGGAGTCAATTTCAAGATTATGAACTTGGAAGACTGGAGAGTATAGGGGAAAAGTCATTGGGTTCTGTTTTAGATGCATTGTATTTGAGGTGTCTCTAAGAGGTCTAGTTTAAAGGATCTTCTATTTGGACATGGGACTGAAGCTTAAGGGAGATGGTAGAGTTGAAGCTTCTTGAAGTCAGGGACTTTTCTAATTAGTCTTTCTGTTAAGATGGTATTTTATATTATGTTAAATAGGTATTTGAATTGTATTAATACTTGTACAAATTACCTGTGAATGACTAGCTTTTGAAATGAAGTATTTTTCTTTGGTTATCAATTGATCACACTTCATGATTTGATCTTCATTTTATCATTATAAATTTAGAGGTACAAGAGACCTGGAAAATAATCTTGTCCCGTCTCTCCCTTTCATTATAAAGATGAGCAAAGTAAAAAAAAAATAGGTCATGATGTCTCTAAGATCACATGGATAATAGGTAACAGAGTCACTCCAGATTTCTGACTTTTAGAGCCATCATTCTTTGTAGTACTCATACAGCTTCTCTTTCAATCTGTAGAACTCTGCAAATACCAAGAAAACATTGCTGAGGATTATATTGTCCTATCCCTAAAACTGGACCCCATGAGTAGTTCTATCATTTTCCTTTAATAGAGGCATAAGGGAGTTATAATAGAATTTCATTATTTAAAAGTCCTTTGGTGTTCTATTTATGGCAGATAAAGATCAGGTGTAGATTTTGACTTAAGTTGCTGACAATTTCACATTTCAAACCATAACCTACAAGGAGAACTGCTGTTTTGTATTTTATTCTAACATGTAGAACATTTTGGTTGGTCTTGAGGGGAAATTGGGTTTTTTTTGGTGAGAGTATATATACATAACATCTTAGAGAGTATTATAAGCCAATGAGATGAACGTTGGATAGTTTTTAATACCATTTTTAGACTGTTTAGAGAAAAGGTCAGTATGATAACATGTCAGACAAAGAGGGAAAATTGCTCAATTGGAATAATTTTGATGGGAAAAAAAAGGTAATTTTTATGGACATTTTATGAGCTTAAGAAGTGATCAGTAGCGGGGCTGCTAGGTAGCGCAGTGGATAAAGAGCACCGGCCCTGGATTCAGGAGTACCTGACTTCAAATCTGGCCTCAGATACTTAATAATTACCCAGCTGTGTGGCCTTGGGCAAGCCACTTAACCCCATTTCCTTGCAAAAAAAAACTAAAAACATACAAACAAACAAAAAAAAAGTGATCCGTAGACTCAATTACAATAAGGGACCTCACAGAGATATAAATAGGGAAACAAACTCTTCTTAGTAGTAAAGTCAGACTTCTGAATTGGTGAGTTCACTTCTATTGGTAGTATTTTATTCAGCAACCACTAATTCAGGATATTTAATATGTGATAACATGGATTTATTCAGAAATTGGAAAATGTTGTCAAAGGCTCTCTTTTTGATAAGATTTCAACTTATTTTTACTTCAAGATATGAAGGACCTCATATTTTATCTTACATGCAAGACTTACCTGAAATGGGTAAACATATCTTCCCAAGGATAAAAGAGTAAGTGTTCTTATAAAGAATGAATTAAGATTTTAGGAAATTTGACATGTTCCTCTCACATTTCATTTATTTGAAATATTTGTATCGTTTATTCTTTCTGAGTCTGCTTCCCTGTTGCCTAGACAGATAGAGAGAGATTTCTTTTATCCTTTTGTATCACTTTAAAATTCACTGACTGTTTTTCTAGCTGAAATTCTTGAGCTAAAATGTTTAAATTGGAACCAAAATATAGTATGATATTTACTTAAATAGCATTGTCTATTTTTGGAATTGTGTTTCTCAAAGGACTACCTTTGGGTACTTTAAAAAAAATTCCCCATTGGGGCAGCTAGGTGGAGCAGTGGATAAAGCACTGGCCCTGGAGTCAGGAGTACCTGGGTTCAAATCCGGTCTTATATACTTAATAATTACCTAGCTGTGTGGCCTTGGGCAAGCCACTTAACCCCATTTGCCTTGCAAAAACCTAAAAAAAAAAATCCCCCATCAAATCATAACCTGACTTTTTTTCCTCCCCCTAATAAAGAGTAAAGGAGCCAGTGCTGGAAGAGAATGGACTGAACAGGAGACACTGCTACTTTTAGAGGTGAGTAGTTTTCCGGGAGGAACTGAAAACATGTCTTTGGTTTGAATGACATTCTAATACCTGCTTTTGTTAATTGTATGAGGTAGACTTTTATAATATTGATCTAAAATTTTGAGGGCTCCCCCCCCCTTTAATTTTAAGAATTTCTCATTCTGGATTGTAATGAATGAGTGTCAGAAACTTTTGGAACTTCAGTCCAGATCAGTCTGAGTAAACAAATTCTAAGTACCTTCTACTCTTCACTTACTAAAATAGTGTTCTCATTTTAGCGTGACAGTAACACTGAAATCAAACAATGATCTCATCATTTTCTCACTTATTAGTAGAGCAATCTGGGACTGATCTAAACCTTCATTTCGATTTTTTCAATGCAGAAGTGATTTTTAGCAAAGCTTTGGAGATTCTTGGAATACATAATCAATAAAAGGCTGTGTAAATGAGGTTTACTTCCAAAAGGCAGTTAATACACAATGTATGAATTGCATAGATATATTTGATATGAGTATCAAATTCTTGCTTAAGGTGCAGCTGTGTTCTTCTGGTTAATCTCTGGGAAAAAAAAAAGAACGTTTGTCCTTAGAGTTTCACAAGCCAATATCACTAACTTTTTCCTAATACATCCAAGTCTTTCATTTTGACTTTTTTTCTCTCCCTTTTTGTTTTCCTCTTCCCTCTTCATCTTCATTTCTTTTCCTGTTTTCATGGAATATAGAAATTGTTGCTTTTCTTTTAAGTTATTTCCAAACTCTTTAGATTTGCTTATTGCCTATTTGTTCACCTTTCTACAATAGCTTTCTGAAATAGATAGTCCAAATATTTTAATCTTTGGTGTGTGTGTGTGTGTGTGTGTGTGTGTGTGTGTGTGTGTGTGTTCAAATGTATAAGTGTATGTGAGGATTCAGGGTGATGATGATTTTCCTGGACTTGAAATTTTGATTTTCTTAACTTATAGTGACTGTTTTTTTCTATTCTATTATTTAATATTAAAGAAGCCTGATTAAGCATTCTATATGGAAAAATAACACTTTTGGTAATGACATTTCTGAAACATCAATTTTAAAATGCTAATTGTTTGTTGCCCTGATGGCAACATTTAGAATTCTTAATCATATGAACTGTTTTAATAGCTTCATGCAATTATTTCAAAAATATTGGGCATTAATGGACCACTAGTTTTAGTAGTAGATAACTATCATCCTTGTAGAACATAATGTCGTAATTCATTGTCCATTTGGTTAGTATAATTAACAGCATTCTTTTTTCTTGATGCAGAGAGATTCTTCTAGAGTTAAATCATAGTAAATATGGAGTATGAAAATAGGAAGGACAGTTAACTGTTTTGTTTTGCCAATACCCATAGAAAAAAAACACAGCGGTCTAATATTCTAGTCTTTACAAAGATCAAATTCCTCACCTGCAGCTGAAATCTGGGAAGTGATTAATTTCCCTTTTAAATTTTCTATTTAACTGACAGGTGTTAACCTTTGCATAAATAAAGAAAATAAAAGATTTCACAATGTAATTATTTACCACCAACATCTTTCTATTTAGACTTTATTTAGTAGTAAGAAAAGGAATACGTAATTGTAGGAAGAATAATAAAATGAGTCATGACTACAAATAAATTATGCTTCCTAATAAAATGATGCATTTTCTATGTTCTTGGTTGCATATTGATCTGTTTTTTATATTTTTATGTACATATTTGAAGCCATTTGGAATTGATAGTTTTTCAGGGAATATATATTATGATTTCTAAAGAAGAAACTTTAATCCAGTAATTGTAATTGGTATCTTAAAACTTAAAACACATGACTGTAGCTCTAGAATATTTCTGAGAAGATCTCTTCACATATTTCTTTATTTATCTTCATATATTGTAGCTTTTTAAACTTTTTTGTTTTTAGTGGAAGTACTGATGAAATAACAAAAATTGCTAATTGCTGGCAATTATTTGTAAAGTACTTTGACAATGGCAAGGTACTTGATATATAGGATCAAATTTGAAATTGTTAAATTGATATTATAGGTGATATTACCTATGACCTTAAATCAAAGATAAATAAATGTGAAGGATGACTGATTAAGGTCTTGTGTGTGTGTGTGTGTGTGTGTGTGTGTGTGTGTGTGTAGTTCTTAATTATAAATATAGTACTTGAGTATAAGTTACCTTTCTTACTTAGATAGACCTGACA
The DNA here is from genome assembly GCF_037893015.1 of Macrotis lagotis. Classification (NCBI taxonomy): domain Eukaryota; kingdom Metazoa; phylum Chordata; class Mammalia; order Peramelemorphia; family Peramelidae; genus Macrotis; species Macrotis lagotis. The sequence goes on from NC_133665.1 coordinate 98,993,248, forward strand.
TTTGAAAGAAAAATTATTTCATCTTAGCAAATATAGCTGCCACTTATTTTTTGTAAAAAATTTTGAGTAGGTATTTCTGTTCTATATTTATGTATTTGAAAAATTTCTGTTGTATGTAGTTGTGTTTTGTTTTTGATATGAAGCTATGAAAATGCCATATAGTTTTATTTCTTCTTTTCCTTATTTCACACTCAGTCTATAAAGTCCCTTTCAGGTCTTCTATAGTATTTCTTAAATCTTTCCCTCCATGTCCATTCCATTGAAATAAAAGATGTAGTGCTTTAAAGATATCATTGGGGAAATAAAACAAGTGTTCATGAAACAATTAATTACCCAAAATATTAAATATAATTATAATCTTTAAGGGCCTTAACAGTTGAAGTGACAAGAGTAAGTCTTTCTGATTTCAGGTCCCAGTGCTCTGTCCACCGTGTTACTTAACTGTTTCCTCCTTTAATCTCTTTTTAAAAACATTACTATTGTTTCTCAATGACTACCTGTCTTTGAGCCCTACAACAGAACTCTCCCTTTTTTCTTTTTCAATAATTTTTAATATCCATTGTGTTGGAACTTTTCTGCCAAGTGCTGAATCAAGATCAATAATTTTGTTATTATTTTCATTGCTTTTAAAATCATTTAATTTTTGTCTTTTCTACTCTCCCTTCATTGAATAACTCAGTAAAATCAAAGAAAGAAAAAAGGCATCTTTTAATGTTGTTTTCCTTAATATTATTGTAGTTAGATGGGTAATGCCAGTAGTTTTATTTACTTTGCTTTTAATCAAATCTTTCCAAGATTTTCTGAGTTTTTGATATTAATTTCTCATAGTTCAATAACTTTGCTACATTTATATGCCATATTTTGTTTACTCATTCATCAATTGATGGAGATATATTTGTCTTTACAGTTCTTTGTTTCTATGAAAAAATTTTTTTCCTATATGAGACCTTTATTTCTGCCTTTGACCTCATTGGAATATATGCTTACTAATAGATAATTTGGTTTCTTGGTGAATAGAATGCTGGGGTCAGAATCAGGAATATCTGAGTTCAAATCCAGCCTCAAACCCATTTATTTATTTATTTATTTATTCATTCATTCATTTATATAATTAATCTTGCTATCTCTAATTCAGATGAGATCTTTAATTCCATCTAATTTTTTTTTTTGCTGTTGGAATCTAGATCTCATGCCTGTTCTTTCTGAAGTTTCCTCAGTATGTAACTGAAACTAAAATTTTACATGCTTTCTTTGACTTCCTTTTTTTTTAACTTTTTAAAAAATTATTTAAGGCAATGGAGTTAGGTGACTTGCTCGAGGCCACATAGCTAGGCAATTATTAAATGTCTGAAGCTGTATTTGAACTCACGTCCTCTTGACTCCAGGGCCTGTGCTCTATCCACTGCACCACCTTCTTTGAAAAGTACTTTTTTTTCCTACTTCATTTTACTTACTAGAACATAGTAAATACAATTTGGATGGAGAAAGGAACAAGTAATTCTTTTGTAATCTTTACAGTTTTTAAATTCTGTATGACTTGTTTCTTAATTTTTTCCTCTTTTCAGAATTAACTTAGTTGATCAGATAAGCCCATAATAATGTTCACTAGTAAATTTGTGGTCAGCGGATTAATTAGTTGCCTTGAGTACAAGTTTTATCACTATTTTTACCTTTTCTTATTTCTTCTTCTTAGCCTGATAGTTCTTTTCCTATATTGCTTTAAAATTCTAATCTAATTGGTTTTTTCTTTGTGATATTTTATGTTCCTCCTGAACTCTTCCAAGTAACAGTTGAGAAAAATTAACCAGTCAATTGGTCCAAGAAACTGAATATTAGTGGGAAAAATTTGATTTTTCAATTCTCTTCCTCATTGAACAAATGAGATATCTATATATTTCTCACTTTTAACTTTGATACTTTGATCTGTCTCCTATCACATAATTAGGAAATTGTAGTATACAATTATCTTCTGCTGTAATTTTGGGGTATATGGATTCAGACCTAGATAATTTCTACTTCCCAGAGGTCCCTGATGAAATACTGAGTAATTAGCTGTTAATAAAATTCCTTGTACTTTTGATATCCTATTACTTCTGTTTCCCTCATATTGTTAGTTGATGAAATGGTTGTTTCTAGACATATGTTCTTGTCTCAGATCTTAGTAGTTGTGTGACTGTAAGGAACTAGTGATCCTTCCCCAGTCTTTAGTATTATCATCTCTAAATGAGAATAAGAGTAGCATCTATTTCACAGGATTGTTGTAAGAATTGAATGGAAAAATATATAAAATGTGGGAAACAATGTGCTATGTAAATGTTAGGTGGTGGTATTTTTTTAATTTATTTTTTATTTACATATTACTAAAATAATAAGAGTAAACTTAATCCTCCCTCCCCCACAAAAATATAAAACTTCGTGAGAAATAAAAGTAAAAGAAAGAGGAAAAATGTTTCAGTCTGTGTTCCTATACCAGCAGGTCTGTCTCAGGTCAATCACTTTCTTTATCTTAAGTCTATCAGAGAAGTTTTTTCAACATTTTTTCCATATTTTTCCATAGTTGCTCTCGCTGATTGTACTTCCCTCCCTCCATTCCTCCCCACTACCATCTATTATATTCTCTCTCTCCTTTCACACTGTCCCTCTTCAAAAATGTGCTGTGGGGAAGCTGAGTGACGCAGTGGACAGAGGGCCAAGAGTCTATCCCCAAGGCTACATCCCTCCTCAGAGACACAGCAACCACCCAACCCTATGTTTCTGGACAGGCCACCCAATCCTAGCACCTTGCAAAAAGTAAAAATGAAAATGTGTTATATCTGACTATCCTCTCCTATGATCTACCATCTCTTTCTCTCTCACTCTCTCTCTCTCCTTTTTCTTCCAGTTGTCTATACCCTATTGAGTGTGTGTGCTGTTTCCTCTCAGCCATTTCTGATGAGAATGAAGGTTCCCTCATTCCTCCTCATCTTCCTCCGCTTCCTCCTCACCTTCCCCCCTTCCATACCACTGCAAAAGCTACATGAACTATTTTAGTCTGTTCTACCTCTCCTTTCTCTTACTCCCAGTACATTTGCCTTTCACCCATTCACTCTATTTTTACAGTATATTATTTCTTCAAATTCAGCTCTCTGCTGTGCTTCATCTGTGTAAGCTCCTTCTACCTGTCTATTAAATGAGAAGGTTCAAATGAGTATTATCAGTGTCATCTTTCCATGTAAGAATACACACAGTTCATTATCATTAAATCCCTCACAATTTACCCTTCTCCAGTCTATGCTTCACCCGAGTCCTGTACTTGAAGGTCAAACTTTCTGTTCATCTCTGGTTGTTTCAACAGGAACTTTAGAAATTCCTGTTTCATTGAAAAGTCCATCTTTCCCCCAGAAGAGAATGTTCAGTTTTGCTACGTAGTTGATTTTCAGTTGCATTCCAAGCCCTATGAGCCCTTAAGTTAGATGCTGCTAAATCTTAAATCATCTTTCCTAGATCTGTTTTCCAGATCAGTTGTTTTTCAAATGAGGTATTTTACATTTTTTTTCTAATTTTTCTTTCTTTGGGTGTTGAATTATTGTGTCTTGGGTTCTTGCAAAGTCATCAGTTTCCTTTAGCTCCATTCTACATCTGAAGAATTTGTTTTCCTCAGAGAGCTTTCTTATCTCTTTTTCCATCTGGCCAGTTCTGCCTTAGTTTTTTTTGCAAGGCAGTGGGGTTAAGTGGCTTGCGCAAGGCTACACAGCTGGGTTAATTATTAAGTGTCTGAGGCCTGATTTGAATTCAGGTACACTCCTGACTCCAGGGCCAGTGCTCTATCCACTGTGCCACCTAGCTGCCCCCCTCAATAACTTTTTGAACTGTTTCATCCATTTGACATAAGCTGGTATTTAACGTGTTATTTTCTTCAGTGATTTTTTTGGATCTCCTTGACTAAGCTTCTGGCTTCGTTATCTCCCTTACTTGATTTTCAAAATCTTTATTAAGCTATGCAATCACTTGAGCCCAACTTCTATATTTCTTGGATTCTTTAGAGGTAGAAGCTTAGACTTACTCAGATTGAGTATTTTGGTCCTCCCTGGGACCAAAGTAATTGTCTATGGTCAAGCTCCTTTTTTTTTTTCCTGTTTACTCATTTCCCCAGCCTGTGCCTGGTTTTAGGGTGCTTCCTGAACTTTTGGGTGTTATTGGGGAATCCCCAAAAGAACCTCATTGTGTGAGGCTCTGACTGCTCTACTGGTCTGTGAATGACCACAAGCTTACTCCTCTGCCACAGGGCTGGGGGTGGGGTGGGGCTTGACTGCGACCAGGGTCTGAATGTGGTCAAAGCCCCAGAGTCCTGCTCCAGGGACAGAGGACAGACCTCAGCAGTCTCCTTCCACTCCCTTACCTTTGGTGGGCTGAGATCTCAGGGAGTAGCTACTTGGAGGATCCTGCTGGCTGGCTTCACTTTGTTTCTTTTTCTTGAATCTGGGCTGCCAGACTGCGTTGCACTGAGTGCAGCAACTGCACTGAGGTGCTATGGACTCGCTGAGGACCTGGGCTTCGTGCTCACTCTGGCAGAGGTCTTCCCTGCTGTTCTTCCAGGTTGTACTTGGTGCTCCCTGGGGTGCAGGTCAGGAAACTGCTTCTGCTGCTGGGAGCTGGCACTCTCAATTACCCTGGGGCTGTTTCCCAGAGGCTTAAGTTCCTTCACTTTGATGCAGCCACCCCTCCAACTCTGTGGAACAGAGTTTTTCCACTATTTTCCAGATTATCTTGGGCTGGAGAATTGCCTCACTGGATCTTTCTGTGGGTTCTGTGTCTTGAAAATTTAGTCAGTCATAATTTTAAGGTTTTTGAAATATTTTGGAGAGTACATAAGAAAGGCTCTTCTCCTGTTGCCATCTTGGCTCCGGCTGCTCCTCCACCCCCTTACATGGTATTATTGTTGTTTTTGCAGGCACCTTTTTATTCCTTCAGATCCTTTCATCCCCAATAAATTTTAGATGAGTACTATTCCTCCAAATTATCCTTGTTCATTTTGGAGTAGACTATATTAAAAAGAAAGCAATTTCATTAAATATTCCCATACTGTTTGATATTTCTGGGCTCTGTTACTCTAATTTTCTATTAAAGCTTGAAGTGATTGGGGAAAAAGTCTCATTAAATATGAAGTTAAATGAGTTAATTTGGAATAATTTCAATTTCCTACATAGTCTGAGGATTAATGTAAGAATTTGAAACTGATTCCTTTCTATTCTTAAAAACTTATTATTCCACCAAAGGAGAGTTAGTGCTTTGCGTAAGGATGAAGGCTTGTAGGAAAAATAATTGGCATATTAAAATTTTAAGCTAATTATATATATAAAGTTTTGGAGTTAAATACAGTTTTACAAATTGTCTTTTCTCTAAATTATTTGAACTTAGTAAACTATAGATTGTACACTCTTGGATAGGTTTATTCTAATTAACTATTTTTAGAAATTTTTTTCAATTAAAAGCATTTTTTTTTCGGGAGCAGCTAGGTGGCGTAGTGGATAAAGCACCAGCCTTGGAGTCGGGAGTACCTGGGTTCAAATCCAGTCTCAGACACTTAATAATTACCTAGCTGTGTGGCCTTGGGCAAGCCACTTAACCCCATTTGCCTTGCAGAAACCTAAAAAAAAGCATTTTCCCCCCTCACCTCACCTTGTCCCCATTGAAAAAAGTAATAAAACTTTCATGATAGGTAGTTAAATAAATCCCCTATTGACCTTTTCTAAAACTATCTCTCATTCTGCATCCTGAATCCTTCATCTGCCTGTATAGAGGTCATTCACATTCTTTATCACCAGTCTTCTAAAATACTGGTAAGGTCATTGCATTGATGAAGGCTTTTAGCCTTTCAGAAGTGTTTTTCTTTACACTGTTACTATTGTTGTATGAATTATTCACTGGGTACTGCTAATTTCACTTTTCATCATTTTTCCACAGTTCTTTGCAGGCTTCTATAAAATCATCCCCATCCTATCTTATGGCATTACATTTATGTACCAGTTTGTTTAACTATTTTCCAGTCGAACACCCCCATTTTGCTGTTATCTATCAATACAAAAAGGACTGATAAATAATTTTGCATAGAAATTATTCAGCCAAGTTTCTCAGATATAGTTAACTCTTTAAATGCTTTTATTATTAATGTTTTGACAGTATTTTATCCTGGGTTAATTTTTTTGAAAATGCAAGAATATCATATAGGTATAGAAATATTACCCTACCATTTCAAGTTTTTCTCAGAGCTTCCTTTCCCTCACTTTTTTACTTTCTTTGCTTTCTTCTTCTTCCTAGAATGAGGAACTAACCAGGGAAAAATCTTCATTATGTGGAGACACTGATTCTTAGCTTTACTTATTTTGGAATATAAATCGAAAAAATGAAACATCTTTTTTTCCTCACAGAGCATACATTCTAATTGGAGGTGACACCAAAAAAATTGAGTTATAAAAAGGTTAGATAGATGTATTAATTGAATGTAAATGACTACGGTGTAAAATTATTAAAAAAGGAAAGAAATGAGAGGTATGTTTTACAGTTATTATAGCATTTCTAATTATTTTACCACAAATATGTATATCCTAAGGAAATAGTAGTGGGTCAGGGACCTCTCTAAAGCACAACATGGATGTTTAGAAGCAGGGCATTTGGTATAAGACATGATCTTTCACAATTACAAGCAATAGAGTTGGTAAGTTCACTCTCATCTAAGTGGTCTTAGCAGTCACCTTGAATTTGGTGCATAAATATTTTTTCTATAGTCAATTGTTATTCTACCTTCATTTGTTTTGTGCAAAAACTTTTCTATTTTCACTGAAATTTTCAGTTTTATCCTTTGCATTTTTTTCTTTGTCTTTTGATAAATAATTTTCCTCTAGTCATAACTATAAAAATTAACTGATCTCTTTCTAATTTCATAATTTTGCAATGAAATACCTATAGATAGTGGCAATTTATTACTTCATTTCCCATTTTGATTCCTTCAGTTTCTTTTTCTTCTCTTATTGTTATTGCTAGCATTTCTAAATCCTTGATGAATAATATTAGTGGCACATAACCGAAGTTTCCTTAATTGTCTCTTAATTAAGATTATTTCAGCTTTAACTTTAAGATCATGATTACTACTCTTTCTTAACATCGACTGAAAGATACTAAATTTTACTACAGTTCTTTAACTTATGTCTTATCTTTCATTTTATTTTATTTTATTTCTTATTAACAAAATCTGTTTTATGGGTTAGTTCATCCCTTTTACTTTCAAAGCTGTAATTACTGGGTTTTGTGTTTCCCCCAACCTATTTGTTTTCTCTATCTTTTTCACTTTATTTACCTTACTCCCTCCTCATGCATCTAATTTACATCTGTCTATCTTACCCCCTTTTCTTCCTTAAAATACAGCTAGGGCAGTGGATAGAGCACTAGCCCTGGAGTCAGGAGTACCTGAGTTCAAATTTGGCCTCAGACACTTAATAATTACCTAGCTTTGTGGCCTTGGGAAAGTCACTTAACCCCATTTGCCTTGCAAAAAACCTAAACAAAACAAAAGAAAACAAAATTTGTACCCTTCTAAGAGTTCCTACCCTATCCTCCTCCTTCTTTAATCTCTTCCTCAGTTTCTTTTTTCTTTATAAATTGAGGTGACTTTTATGCCTATCTAGGTATTGTTATTCCCTTTTAAGTCAGTTACAATGTATTCCAGCACTACCAACCCCCCCCCTTGCTTCCATTAAAACAGTTCTTCCCTTCATGCCTCATTTTTATAATTACTGCATTTTACCTCTCCCCATCAAATTTTATTTTTCAGAGTCATTCCATCATATCTAACTCAATCCTAGCCTTTTATCAATATATGATCTTTTAAAGACCAGGTAATGATAATAATCTTAAAAATATTGATAAAAGTATAGATATAAGTAAACTATTGAGTTTCTTTGTAATTAATCTTTTTAATGTTTACATTTCTCCTTGATCTTATGTCAGACTGTGTATTGAGTTCTGTTTGTTTTTTTTTTCATAAAAGCCTAAAAGTCTTTCTGTTCATTTAGTGTTTTTTTTCCTATTCAGTATTATACTCAACTTTTCTGGGTAAATTTTGGTTGCAACCCCATGTTTCAAGCAGTCTTTTAATTTAGAAGCTGCTAGGACCTGTGTAATTCTACAATACTTAAATTGATTTTTTTTTTCTTGTTTCTTAAAATATTTTTACCTTAACTTGGAAGTTTTGAAACTTGGATAAAATGTTCCTTTAAGTTTTCATTTTAGACTCTTTAAGTGGTAATTGATGAATGTTATTTGATTTCAATTTTACCTTCTCATTCAACTACTTTATAAAGGAATTTTCTTAAGAATTTCTTGTGGGGAGTGTGGCTATGTGGTGTAGTGGATAAAGCACCAGCCCTGGAGTCAGGAGTGGCTGGTTCAAATCCAGTCTCAGACACTTAATAATTACCTAGCTGTGTGGCCTTGGGCAAGCCACTTAACCCCATTTGCCTTGCAAAAACCTAAAAAAGAAAGAATTTCTTGTGGTATTTTTATCTAAATCCTTTTTTAATTATAATTTTATAATTAGATAGTCCAAAAATTCTTATATTTTCTTTCTTCTATCTTTTTTCTCCATAGTAGTTGTTCTGAGATGTTCTCATTCTCTTCATTCTTTTGATATGTTTTCTTTCTTGTTTTCTTATCACATGATTGCCTTCCCTTTGTCCAAATCTAGTTTTTAAGGAATTATTTTCTTAAGTTTTTGGATCTCTTTTTTTGATTGTTAAGCTCTTCTTAGAAGTCATTTTGTTTTTGGACTTTTGACCATTTGGCATTTTTCTTTTAAGTAGAAGTAGGGTTTTTTTAAGCTTTATTGTCTTCTGAGTTTGTATTCAAATATTCTCTGCCATAGTAGTAGCTATATAGATAGCTGATTCTTTCTCCTTTGATTACTTGTTATTATTGTTGTTTTATTTTTATTTTTAGCAGCTTTGCATTCTAGTAAAGTTCTAGTATCAAGTTGTAGGAGTTGATGCCTCATTTTTAAGCACTATCTGGGAGCCTGAACTCTGAGCTCAGGTCCCCACTAAGTCCCTACAAATGCTCTTGCTTCCTGTGGTCCCTCTTTCTAACCTCTAATCCTCGACCCAACCAGGAATTCTGCTCTCCTACCAGGGCCCCACAGCCAGGCGGATTCAGCCCTTTTGGGGCTAGTTCCTCTTCACCCATGGCTGTAGCCCAACACCTTGTCTGGTCAGTTATGTGTGCCTTGGATCCAGGAATCTCCTCTTCTGATCACCTGTCCTGGGGCTTGTTGTTTGTTGATGCTGTTGAGATTGCCTGGAGGTGTTGGCATTTCAATGTGGCCAGGCCTTTGCCACTTGAGCCCTGGATGCAGTGGGAGACCTTGGTCTTTTATAGCTGATGTCTTTAAAAGATCTCAGTTTTGAATTAGCCTTTAACAAAATCTAGGAATCTAAACCTTTAGGAGGGGCTCAAGAGCTCTGTACTTGTAGTTGAGAAGAACTGAATTTGAATTCTACCATATCACACTACTTAGCAATGTGATCTTGGACAAATCATTTAATCTTTCTCTGACTCATTTTCTTCTTTATAAAATAGTAATGATATTAATATCTACCTCACAGGGAGATTATGAGGATCGAGTGACATATTTATAGTAGTTTGTAAATTTTAATGTATGTAAATGCTTGATGCTGTTATTACTCCTTATTAATTGTTAATATACTCAAGTCACTCTTGTTTTAAATCCACTTTGGTGATTAAGAAAAATTATGCTGACTTCTATTTTTTATAACTTATAAAATTTATAACAATTTATACTATTTGTTATATTTATATATTCATATTATTTATAACTACTTATACTAATGGTCCTATTTTGAGAATAATTAGCAGAAAAGAATTTTTTATGTCCTAGAGATAATGTTCCACTGTTTTTGTTTTTATTCTCCAAGATCTTACCTCTTACATATAGGTAATGGTAATTCAGAAAGTGACCATACTTGAACTGGTAAAGAACTTTTGTCCAAAAATCGAATAGGGGAAAGTTGTTAACCTTTTTTCTCACCTGACTATGAAAATTGCACAATATTAAGTTGCCCAAACTGCTTCTCAAAGCATCAGTCTACAATACTTTCTGATCTCTTGTTGTCTCTTCCTGTCAGGACAAGTCTCCCAGGATCCTGATCACTTTCCTCCTGAATTTGTAATTAACATGGGAGAGACACTCAGGAATATTAGTTTCTTACTAAGTTACCAAGGTGACTGAGATGAAGCCTAATTATTCTCTAAAGAAAATTTTTATCAGGATTATACTTTTTTGAGAATCTCATTATGCTTAATATAATACAACAGTTTCTCTTTTTGATGTGCCAAAATGATTGACAGATTAGGGGAAATTTATAAGAGCAATAACAAATAATATAAAATGGTAAAGAGAGAATACTTTGAGAAAAAGATGCAAACTATAGACATGTAATTTAATTGAGAAGTTACTAGAATGAGAATCTAAGAAATTATGAATCTAGAAGTACTGAGTAGTACAGTGTTAGCAATAATGGAACAAAAGAAGAAAAACAAAAGCATGTTAATCTAGGATGGGGAAAAAAGCACAATATGAAGAATATTTTTGTTTCTTAAAATTATCACTTCATTTACTCCAAAAATTAAGATTTTTTTAGTGTCTGTCTTTGATTTGGAATTGTGCAGTTTGTTGTTAATTATGAGTATGAGCAAAGTTATAAACTGAAATCTTTTTTTATTTCAGGCCCTCGAGATGTACAAAGACGATTGGAATAAAGTATCAGAACATGTTGGGAGTCGAACTCAGGATGAATGCATTCTCCACTTTTTGAGACTTCCTATTGAGGATCCTTATCTTGAAAATTCGGATGCCTCCCTTGGGCCACTAGCTTACCAACCTGTCCCTTTCAGTCAGTCAGGAAACCCAGTGATGAGTACAGTTGCATTCTTGGCATCTGTGGTAGATCCAAGGGTAGCATCTGCAGCAGCTAAAGCCGCATTAGGTAGAGGCCTGTTTTGACTGTTTCTCTTGAGTAAAAGAATTTCCTCCCCCCCCCCCCCCGCCCAATTTTTTAGCAGAATGCATTAAAAAGTAATTCTATTGTTTATGACCCTTTAGAATGGTAGGGAAACATAGGTTCAAATAGAAAATGTACATTTTCTGTTTTGTTTTTTTAGAAAATGTCCTTTAATTTTATTTTTTGTAAATTTTTCTGAAAATCTTTTCTATTTGTTAATAACCAATGTCTTGAAGATACTTTTATTTGTATAAAGACCTTGGACTGTCTCTGGGTCATTTTATTAGTTTTGTTGAAAAATATTGCATGTCTATTTATAGGACATTAGAACAAATTTATATTGTTCCCATACTGTATGTTGGGAATTAAACATGGTGACATGATGAGAATTGTGTTTTCCTCAGGCTAGAGTAATGGAAATTTTTTGATCATTTTTATTTATTTGACTGAATTGTTTTTAACATCGTATTTTTAACTGTTTGCTTATTTTTTTCCTAGTTATTTGTATTTTGGTTAATCCAGATTTTTATTTCAAATTCTTAACATTCTTCTTCATTTCATACTAATCCATTCCTAAACATAATATTTTGTCTCTGATGATAGTCACATCAGTACAGCTTTTTAAAACTCCTGTTACATGCTGGACATGATGCTAACTGTTAGTATTAGAAAAAAAAAGAAAAAAAGACAGGTCCTGCCCTCAAAGAGCTTATTATTTAGTGTGAAAGGCAACTTGCAAATAAATATATACGAAGCATGCTATATTTGAGAAAAATAGGAAATAGAAGAACAGTTCTATAATTAAGAGGTAGTGGAGAAGGCTTTCAGTAACAGAAGGAACTTTAGTTGGTATTCAAAGGAAATTAGGAAGGTCAATAGGCAAAGGGGAGAAGTATATTTTTTTTTTACAGCATTTAGAGCCTTTAACTTTATATTTGTGGCATTCCACCCTGACAGGCACCTATATAAGATTGTGGAATTAAGCACAGTACCTATTCACAGAAGACCTAAATTGAAATGATGAAAGATTAATGAATAAAGTGTTAGAAAGTTAACTCATAATGATCAAAAAGCAAAGGCTTATTTTAGAAGGAAAATCCTTTTTGTTCATCTTAGCAAACCCCTTGTTTTAAAATATCAGAAACAGATCAAGAAAGATTGAGGTTTTCCCATGTTTACAAAGAAAATTAGTCCTTTAGGTAGGAGTAGAACCCACATCTACTGGTTGAATTTATTTTTAAATTTGTGCAACTACAAACACTTTTGAAAAACTTTGGTTTCTGTTTGTTCTAATTTTTTTGGATAGAGGAGTTTTCTCGAGTTCGGGAAGAAGTACCTTTGGAATTAGTTGAAGCTCATGTTAAGAAGGTACAGGAAGCAGCAAGAGCGTCTGGAAAAGTGGATCCAACGTATGGTCTAGAAAGTAGCTGTATTGCAGGAACTGGTCCTGATGAGCCAGAAAAATTAGGTAAGTTAGCAGTTTTATCCACATTTTCACATAAAAGCAAAACATTCCACTGACATACAAGTTAAACTGATTTTGATTCCTTCTGTCAACTTACTAAAATAACAAAAGTATGGTAATAGCAACAGGTTTTACTTTTATTTTAGTATATGTTTCCTTTTCCTTCTATTGTTTATTTTTTTAGTTCTTGGAAAAAATAATGTTGCAGGTAGTAACATAAAGTATTTTCACTTCTGAAGTGTAGAGAGCATATATTGTCTTATTTTGAAAACAAGTGTTTGGGTACATATGTATCCAAAGAGAATACTAATATTTCTGTGTCAAACTGTCAGTGTTGGTTTATTCATTTCTGTTTAATCCTTGCAGTTTTTTTTTAAACTCTTTATTTTCTGGAGTTTTTGTCCCAATTTTGCCACATTATTCTTTTTTGGTATTATTTTAAATTTACATTTTTATTTATTTATACATTACTAAAATAGTCTTGTTCCAAGAGTAAACATAATCCCCGTCTCCCCCCCAAAAATAAAAAGCCTCACAAAAATAAATCGAAAGAAAGAGGGGGAGAAAAACGTGCTTCAGTCTGTGTTCCGATACCATCAGCTTTGTCTTTGGGGTGGATCGCATTCTTTATCATAAGTCCATCAGAGAAGTTACTTCCATATTTTTCCACAGTTGATGTTGCTGATTATAATTCCCTCCATCTATTCCTCCCCACTACCATTTATTATATTTTCTCTCTTTTTTCACTCTGTCCCTCTTCAAAAGTGTTCTGTGGGGCAGCCAAGTGGCACAGTGGACAGCCTACATCCTACCCCAGATACCCAGCACCCACCCAACCCTGTGGTTCCGGACCTGTCTTCCAATCCCACCACATTGCACAAAGAATAAAAAAGAAAATGTGTTAAATCTAACCATCCTCTCCCATGATCTACCTTCTCCTCTATCCCCTACCCACCCTTCCCCTGTTCCCTTTCTCCCATCGCCTTTCTCTCTTTTTTTCTACTAGATTTCTATGCCCTATCAAGTATATATGTTGTTTCCTTTCTGAGCCATTTCCAATGAAATTGAAGGCTCCCTCAATTCCCCTTACCTTCCCCCCCCCCCTTAGCACTGTAAAAGATATTTCTTGACTCTTTTACATGAAATATCTTAGTCCATTCTATGTCTCCTTTCCTTTCTCCCAGTACATTTTCTTTTCACCCACTGAAATTTTTAAAATATATCATCCCTTCAAATTTGGCTGTCTCCTGTGTCTCAACTAAATGCTTTAAAATGAGAAGGTTCATGTATTATCAGAATCGTCTTCTCATGCAGCAATACATGCAATTCATCATCATTAACTCCCTCATAATTTACCCTTCTCATCCACTCTCTCTATACTTTACCTGAGTCCTGTACTTGAAGATCAAAATTTCTGTTCAGCTCTGGCCATTTCAACAGGAACATTTGAAATTTGCCTGTTTCATTTTTCCCCCCGGAAGAGGATATTCAGTTTTTCTGGCTAGTTGATTCTCCCTTGTATTCCAAGCTCTTTTCCCTTCCCGAATATTATATTCCAAGCCCTATGAGCCCTTAATGTGGATGTTGCTAAATCCTGTGGGATCCTGACTGCAACACTATGATATTTGAATTGTTTTGTTCTGGCTCTTTGACTTGGGAGTTCTGAAACTTAATAATCCTGGTTTTTTTGGGAGGGGAATCTCTTTCAGGAAATAGGTGAATTCTCTCAATTTCTAATTTGCCTTCTGTTTTTAGGATATCAAGACAATTTTCCTATAGAATTTCTTTAAAAATGAAATCAAGTTATCTTTTCCTGATCATTACTTTTTGGAGCCCAATAAGTTTTAAATTATCTCTCCTGGATCTATTTTCCAGATCTGTTGTTTTTCAATGAGATGTTTCACGTTTTCTTCTAGTTTTTCATTCTTTTGATACTGTTTTATTGTATCTTGAGTCCTCACAAAGTCATCAACTTCCTTTAGCTACAGTCTACATTCGAAGGATTTGTTCTCTTCAGAGAGCTTTCTTACCTCCTTTTCCATATGGCCAATTCTTTTTTTAAATTTTTTTAATATTTATTCTCATTTTGTATGAATAATTTTTTTACATTAATAAAATCTTGTTTAAGAGTAAATGAAATACCCCCTCCCCCCGTACATATAGACATGTTGAGCGATAAAGTAAAGGGGAGAGAAAGAAAATTAAAATTAAAAAAAAAGTATTAATTGTAGGTATGGCTAGGTGCCACAATAGACGCAGCACCAGCCCTGGAGCCATGAGCATACGAGCCCACATCCGGTCCATAGACCCAACAATCACCCAGCTGTGTGACATGCAAGCCACCCGAACCCCACTGCCCTGCAAAAACCAGAAAAAAGAAAAAAAAGATCCAAAATAAAATAATAGTAGGGGTGGCTAGGTGGTGGACAGAGCACTGGCCCTTGAACCAGGAGCACCCGGGTCCAAATCCAGCCTCAGACAACCAATGATCACCCTGCTATGTATGAGTCTCCAGGCAGGCCACCCAGCCCCATTTGCCCTGAACCCCCACCCCCACCCCAAATAATAATAATAAAAAATGTGCTTCAGTCTTTCTTCCAACACCTACAACTCTGTCACGGGTGGATCACATTCTTTATGGTAAGTCCATCTCAAAAGTTACTTCCATATTTTTCCACCATTGCCATTGCTGATCGCAACTCCCTCCTTTCTTATTTCTCCACTACCATGTACTATATTTTCTCTCTCCTTTCACTCTGACTCTGCTGTAGGGTAGCTGAGTGGTGCAGCAGACAGATCCCTGGTCCTGGGGCCAAGAGGCCCTGAGCCCCCATACCACCCCTTACGCCCAGCATCCACCTGGCCCCATGGTCCCAGACAGACCATCCAATCCTAGCCCCTTGCAAGAAGTAAAAAAGAAAATGTGTTATATCTGACCACTCTCCCCCCATGGCCCATCCTCTCCTCCTTTATTCACATCCCCACCCCTTCCCCCTGCTCCCCACTCTTTCTTACTCCAGTTGTCTATACCCCATTGAGTATGTATGCTGTTTCCTCTACTAACCACCTCTGATGAGCGAAGGTTCCCTCATTCCCCCTTGCCTCCCCCCCTTTCCATATCACTGCAATAGCTCATTGTAATAAAGAAAAATCTTATTATATGACATATCTTGGCCTATCCCCCCCCTCTCCTTTTTCTTTCTCCCTTTACATTTCCCTTTTTTCTATTGACTCCATTTTTTTCCACCATATTTTATCTTTGAATTTGGCTTTCTCCTGTACTTCAACTATAAAAGCTCCCTCTACCTGCTCTGTTAACTGAGAAGGTTCACATGAGTATTATCAATGTCATTTTTCTATGCAGGAATACATGCAGTTCATCCTCATTAAGTCCCTTATATTTCCCCCCTCTCTTCCAATCTCCATGCTTCACCTGAGTCCTGTATCTGAAGATCAAACCTTCTGTTCAGCTCTGGCCATACCAAAAGGAACATTTGAAATTCCCCTGGTTCATTGAAAGTCCATCTTTTTCCCTGGAAGAGGACATTCAGCCTTGCTGGGTAGTTCATTCTTGGCTGCATTCTAAGCTCTTTTGCCTTCCGGTATATTTTATTCGAAGCCCTACGAGCTTCCAGTGTAGTTGCTGCTAAGTCCTGTGTGATCCTGACTGCAGCTCCACGATATTTGAACTGTGTCCTTCTGGCTGCTTGTAATATTTTCTCTTTGACTTGGGAGTTCTGGAACTTGGCTATAATATTCCTGTGGGTTGTTTTTTTGGGATCTCTTTCTCAGGGGGATCTGTGGGTTCTCTCCATTTCTATTTTGCCCTCTGCTTCTAGGATATCAGGGCAATTTTCCTGTAGTAATTCTTTGAAAATGATGTCAAGGCTCTTTTCCTGATCATGACTTTCAGGAATTCCAATAACTTCTAAATTATCTTTCCTAAGTCTGTTTTCCATATCAGTTGTTTTTTCAATGAGATATTTCACATTTTCTTCTAATTTTTCATTTTTTTGGTTTTGAAGTATCGATTCCTGATTTCTGGTAAATTCATCCGTCTCCCTGAATTCTATTCTTTGTCTGAAGGATTTGTTCTCCTCAGAGAGTTTTCTTATCTCTTTTTCCATCTGGCCAATTTTGCTTTTTAAAGCATTCTTCTCCTCAATAACTTTTTGAACTGTTTTATCCATTTGACCTAAGCTGGTTTTTAGCATGCTGTTTTCTGCAGCATTTTTTTGGATTTCCTTGACTAGGCTGCTGACTTCATTTTCATGTTTTTCCTGCATCTCTCTCATTTCTTTTCCCAGTTTTTCTTCTAACTCCCTCATTTGATTTTCAAAGTCTTTTTTGAGCTCTGTCATAGCCTGAGTCCAATTTCTGTTTTTCTTGGAGTCTTTAGATGCAGGAGCTTGTGCTTCCTCCTTCAGACTGAGTATTTTGATCCTTCTTGAGCTCATTTGCAAAATATTTCTCAATGGTGTTCCTCTTATTTCTCTGCTTGCTCATTTTCCAGCCTGGGCCTGGTTTTGCGGTGCTTCCTGAGCTTTTGGGACAGTCCCATAAGGGTCTCAGTGTGTGAGGCTCTGTCCTCCCTCCTGGTCTGTGAATGACCATATGTGTCCCACTCTGCCACAGGGCTGAGGTGGGGGGGCCCCTTGCTGTTCTGTGTGTGTGTGTGGGGGGGCTAGACTGGGATCAGGATCTGAATTTGCTCAGAGCCCTAGAGTCCTGTTCCAGGGACAGAGGCCAGAGCTCTGCAGTCTCCCTCTTCACCCCCCTCCCTAGGTTCAATGGGCTTATGCCCTGGGGGCTCCTGCTTACTGGCTCCGCCTTCTTCTGTTCCTGGATCTGGGCTGTGCTGGCCTCTCTGCTTGCTGTGTTCCCTGAGCAGAGGTCCCCTGCTGTTCCCCCACTTTGTGCCCGGGACTCCCCGGGGTATAGCTCAGGAGACTCCCCCCGCTGCTGTGAGCTCCCAGAGCCTTTCTGCTCTTTTCCAGGTTATCTTGAGTAGGAGAACTGCCTCACTGGGTCCCTCTGGGCGTTCTGTCTCTCAAAAATTTAGTTAGAGACCTTAGCTTATGAGTTTTATGAGAGAGTGCCTAAGACAGGATAGTTCTTGTCACCCCAATTCTTTTTAAGGTATTTTTTTTCCTCATTAACTTTTTGAAGTAGTTTTTCCATTTAGCCTAAACTAATTTTTAGTATGTTGTTTTCTTCAGCATATTTTTGGATCTCTTTGACTAAGCTGTTGACTTGGTTTTCATTTTTTTCCTGCATCTCCTTTATTTCCTCTTCCCAATTTTCCCTCTACCTCCTTTACTTGATTTTTCAAAATCTTTTTTGGACCAAAGTAATGGTGTATGATCAGTTTCCTTTTTTGAGTATTATTGGGAAGCCCCCACAAGTACTACCTCAGTTCCTTCGAGATCTTATGAGAGCCTTTGACTGCTTCTCATTTGTGCTCTGGATGGTGGATGGCATATGGGGACCCCAGACTGTGACCAGGGTCTGAATATGGACAAAGCATAAGAGTCCTGTTCAGGTCCAGAGGAGAGATCTCAACAGTCTCCCCCCACGCCTTTACCTTCCATGGGCTACGCAATCTGGGAGTAGCTGCTGGGTGGCTCTGTGCACCTATTTCCGTTTGCTGGAATCTAGGCTGCACTGAAGGCCACACTGGCTTCCACTCACTCTGATAGAGGTTTCCCCACTAGATCTTCCAAGTTGTGCTTGGTGTTCCTTGGGTTGTCAGGTCAGGAAACTGCTTCTGCTGCTGCTAGCTGGCACTCCCTAGGATCCAGGTACCCAGCAGGCTGTGCCTGGAAGACGAGCTCCTTTGCCCCGGCATGATAATCCTGGCTGTCCTGCTGCCCACTCCATCCCATGGAATGTAGCTTTTCCATGATCTTCCAGGTTACCTTGGGCTTGAAAATTGCCTCACTGGATCTTCTGTGGGTTCTGCCTCTCAAAAATTTAGTTTGAGCCATAATTTTAAGGTTTTTGGAAAATTTGGAGAGAGCTCCAAGGAACGGTTGTTCTCTTGTTGCCATTGTAGCTCAGCCCCCTCTTGCCACATTATTCTAACCCTCTTCATCCACAATTGTAAAATGAAGTTGAATTAGATTATCCTGAGGGTCCATTTCTACCAACTTTAAAATTGTATGACTTTCAAATCATAGAATATAACTTGTGTTATTAAAAACTTGCAAGCTTTACTTCAGAAAGTACTGATATTTAAGTATAATGAACTAAACTATTCTAATTTTGAAGCTTTCCAACTTTGGAATATTTGATGTAGATGGACGAGCTTATTGTTTGGGCTGAATTTATTTTTTCCAGTTACTTTAATGAAGTCCAAAAGTATCACAAGCAGTGACATCTTAATTATGAGGACATAAAATATTTTGAGTTTTGTTATAATCAAGCCAGGTGTAGATAAAGGCTATAAAATCCTTTCTAAGGTTAAGGAAGGACTAGAAAAATTTGAAGTAATCATTCTCTGAATAAAAATAGATAATAAATTGTATATCCTTTCCCTTGAGTCTTTTGGAACTTTTACATTTTAAAGATTATAATATTGAAAAAAAATTATAATAGAAACAAATCCACCTCAGTCACCTGTATAGAATGGACTTCTTGTTAGACCCTGTCCTCATTTATGGAGTGCCAGTTAAGGCTTTTTCACTGCCTTCTCAGCTACATCTTCCTTTTGGTCATTTTTTTTTCCATTTTCATCTTTTTTTTTTTTGTTGGTTCCTTTTGGGATTTTTTTTGTCTGTCCTCTTCATTTTACCATGAAGGTGTTTCAGATGCCTTTTTTCTCTCTTCCAATTTATTATTTTGTTGTTCTTTTTACATTATTGTAACTATAGTATATATTGTTTGCTTGAATCTCTTACTTCCCTGAAGTTCATATACCTTTTCCCATGATTCATCATCATAGTAATTATTTTTATTTCACTATTGTTACAGCTCACCTAGTTTTAGAACTGCCCTAATGTATAGACATCTACCTTCTTTTTAGTTCCTTACTATATGTAAAGTTTGACTATGAATATTTTAAAATAGATGGAACTTTTCTTTTTATCCATGCCTTGGGGTATATACCTGAAGTGAGATCTTTGGGTCCTAAGAGTATGAAACTTGTAAGGTATTTGTTTTACCGCTTTCTAGAATGTTTGGACCTAATCTTTGTTCTGTTCCTCAGAAATGGTGCTGAGTTCTCCAATGTTAATTTATAAAATACTTTACCTTTTTGGGACATCTATGAATTTACCTAGAATACTCTACATTTAGTACCTTATTCTCGGGGGTGGGGAGGTGTTGGAGTTTGAAGAAGTTTTGAGAAGTAACTTATCTTGGTTGTATGTATGCTAAGTCACTTGGCCCATTTCCTAAATTCCATGATTTGTCTGTAATGAGTGACTTATCATCTGATGGACTCTTACACTGTCCGTGTCCTAGTCTTTGGCATTTGTGCTTTACCAAGCAGCATCCTTGTAGAGATACAAAAATTGAGGTATCAAACAGTAGGATAAGTGATTTTTAAGCACTTTAATGAAGATTTCATAACAAATCTAAGGAGAACCGTAATAATACTTAGTCTTCTGTGTAAATGGTTAACAACTCCTTAGGATTAATTAAAAAATAAACAAGCAAAATTTTGTAATACCATAACATTAGCCGTTTTTAATTCGCCAGGGCATTAATCTGTGTGAATTCGTTCTCTCTCTCTCTCTCTCTCTCTCTCTCTCTCTCTTTATTTAGGAAGGGCTGAAGTACTGTGTTGTGATTGTTTTTGAATGAGAAATGGATGAAATTTTCAAAGGCTAGCCAGTTATAGTTAATCTCATCTGTAGTGGGCTCTGACTAGTAGAATAAATTAGGACAAGAGCAGATGGTTCTCCTCGGGGTATCTGCACAGTAGGAATGAGCTGGCTCACTAAACAATCTGTTTCTCCTTCCATTTAAGAATTGGTTTGCACTAGAGTGTACAGAGGAAGGGATGTATCAAGCTTATATTCACATTTGCTATGATTAGTTATTGGCCTCTTACATAGCATACAAGTATAAAATCGAATTTGAAACTTTGTTTTCTTGATGCAGCGTAGATTTATTGATAATCTTTGACAAGGATATATTGGGATTATAACTTAATTGATGAAGAAAAAATGGAGATCAGATTTTTTGTTTTTTATCATCAAGCTATTAGACTCATTTTCACTTAAAGTGATTATTATTGTCCTATATACAAAGCACAAGCATTTCATATAAATAAATCAGGGCATGCCATAGTCTTGAAATTTTTAGTCACTAGTATTGTATAAATTTAACAAGTCTTATTCTCATACTTAACCCCTGACTATTTAATGTCATTTATGGAAGATAAAGGCTCTGGATATAGTTACTAGAGTGAACTTCCATGCATATCTTTTGTCTGAAGATCAATTTAGCTAAGTTCCAGGTGATTTCTTCACCAGCTGCAGCTCATGAATACTATCTATGAAAGTGTGTACTGGGGTGGCTAGGTGGCGCAGTGGATAGAGCACCAGCTCCGGAGTCAGGAGTACCTGAGTTCAAATCCAGTCTCAAATACTTAATAATTATTACCTAGATTTATGGCCTTAGGCAAGCCACTTAACCCCATTTGCCTTGCAAAAACCTACAAAAAAGAAGAAAGTGTGTACTGTGGTTTATCTGTCTTTTCCTCTCTTTATAGCTTTCACATTCATTCCTTTAATTCATCAAAACAAAATCTTATTAAACCCTTCCCTCCAATTTCTATGTTTACAATTTTACAGCATCTTTTCTGCTTTAAGCCTGACTTTCATGTTAATTAAGGAGATTATACTTGATTGAAAATTAGCAAAGAAAAAGCCCCAAGGTGTCATTACTCCTGAACCAATAGTTTCTCTGAAGAAGAAATTGTTTGTTTCCATCTTAGATGGATTTTTATTCTCCGAGCCTACCAGTGTGTGGGAGATATTTAATAAATGCTTCTCAATTAATTTGACGGTGAATGAAAATTTGTTTCTTCACTCAGATATGAAAGTTTGGCGAGCTAATTTAGTAACTAAATTTGAGATTTTATTTTCTTTTTTGTAGCAACTCTCTACATTATTGATGATCTTCAGAATGGTCTGCAAAATTAGACACGATTAGATTTGGTTCTGTAATTTAAACTGATCTCTACAAATGGATTCTTTGTTTTCAGGGAATTCTTTTGATGTTGAAATTTTTCAAATCTATTATTTATACTTGTTTTTCACAGTTGATAGTTGTTAAAATAACTATTAATCCTTTTTAAAAATTTGAATCATTTTTTCAAGTTAGACTTATATTTTTCTATTAGCAAAAATCTGCCTCCCTTTCCCTCTCCTCTCTGCAGCTAAGAATTAAAGAAAAATAAAACATCTGTTGTTGATATTTATAATTATACAAAACAAATTCCTGTATTGACTGTTAAAAAAACACTGTCTCCTATACTTTTGAGTCCTTTACTTCTCTGTCAAGAAATACGTGTTTTTATTAGTTCTCAGGAATTGTTAGAATTTATTGCAGGGCTTTTAATCCCTAAATCTTTGTCATTTGCTCTGTTTACTTCACTCTTCCTTCAGTTCATACAAGTCTTACCAGGTTTTTCTGATACCATCCCCCATCATCATTTCATCTCCTTTCCTTCCTATTTCCCTGTTGAGTAAAATATGCTTCTGTACCTAACCAAATGAGGTGAGAGTAAAGTTCAGACATCAGATATTTTCCCTACCTCCTTCTTCTAGTTTTCTCTTTCTCCCAGAATGTATTCCTCTCATGCTTTCTTTCCATTTTTCTCTTAAGATCAGCTTTATCTAACATAACTACTCCTAAAACTTCTAACTAGATAGACGCTTGACCCTCCCCCCCAGTAGAATTACAAGGGGTTATAGCCTTCATTTCTTCTTATTTGAATGTAAATTGTTTATCCTTGTTGAATCCTTTATGATTGTTTATTCCTATATGTCTCTTTTTAGGTTTTTGCAAGGCAGTGGGCTTCAGTGGCTTACCCAAGGCCACGCAGCTAGGTAATTATTAAGTGTCTGAGGCCGGATTTGAACTCAGGTACTCCTGCCTCCAAGGCCCGTGCTCTATCTACTTCGCCACCTAGCCACCGCATTTTTATATGTCTCTTAACTACTATGATTAACAAAACTTCCATACAAGTGTAGTGTTTTTACCAGAAATGCTTGGAAAGTTTTGTTGAATATTGTCTTCTTGGTTGCAAGAGATTATCTTCGGGGCAGCTAGGTGGCTCAGTGTATAGAGTACTGGCCCTGGAGTCAGGAGTACCTGAGTTCAAATCCGCCCTCAGACACTTAATAATTACCTTGCTCCGTGGCCTTGGGCAAGCCACTTAACCCTATTTGTCTTGCAAAAACCTTTAAAAAAAAAAGAGGTTATGTTCCTTTGGGAATATTATATTCCAAGCTTTCTTTTTCTTTATAATGGTAGGTGCTAAATAACCTTGTCTGTGACTTCTTGGTACTTGAATTTTTTCTTGCTGCTTATAGTATTTTTTTCTATATTGGAGTTTCTTTCAGGATGTATTGGTGTATTCCTTGATTTTCTTTTTTGCTCTCTAGTTTTAAGAGATGTGATTATTTTTTCCTTTACAAAATTTTTTTGAAGTATGATGTCTAATAGGGAGAGAGAGTGTCCGGTGGTTTTAAAATTTTTTTCTCCTAGATCCTTTTTTCAGGTCAGATCCATTTATTTAGGTTAGATTTTCTTCTGAATTTTCAGTCTGGATTTTGTCATGCTATTTCTTATCTAATTGAGTTATTTGCTTCTAGTATAATCATTCTGATTTTCAGGGAGTTTGATGTTTGGGAAAGATTTAGTACCTTCTTTGCGAAATTATTAATTCCCTTCCAATACTTTATTCCCCAACTTTCTTAATTGTTTTTTTTTCTACTAAATCCCTTGATTCAACTCTCTTCCTCCCTCCCCTCAAGGTATTTTTGTCTTTGAGATTTTGTTTTATTGGTATTTTGAAGTCTATTTTTTATTGAGTCCTTTTAGTTATGTCTGACTCTTTGTGAGCCTATTTGGGAATTTTCTTGGTAAAGATATTGGAGTGGTATCCCATTTCTTTTGCCAGATCATTTTACAGATGAGGCATCTGAGGCTAACAAGATTAATTGACTCGACCAAGGTCACATAGCTAGTCTCTGAGGCCATAGTTTTACTCGTGGAAATGTTGAATTTAAGCACAGTTTATGGTATCTATTGCACCACCTAGCAGCTACCTATCATTCTTTTTAGGATTTGTGTTTCTGAGTGTCTTGTCATCATATGAGGATTTTGGGGTGAGATTCTTTTTTGTATTGGTCCATTCTTCCAGCCGTTTTTTTACTTGGAAGTTGATCTTGAGAAGTGGGCTTTTGGGGGGTCGGCTAGGTGGTGCAGTGGATAGAGCACTCCTGGCCCTGGAGTCATGAGTACCTGAGTTCAAATGTGGGTTCAGACACTTAATTACCTAGCTGTGTTGTCTTGGGCAAGCCACTTAACCCCACTGTCTTGCAAAAAACCTTTAAAAAAAAAGAAGTGGACTTTTTTTATTTCTGGAGACCAGGTTTGACTGGTTTTGTAAACAGCTTTGTTGAGAGCATTGAGTTGTTATTCTGGGATCTTGGAAGCAGCTTGTGTTGGGGACTTGCAATTTTTTAGTGCCCTCAGTGTAGATAATTTAAATCACAGTCGTTGCTGACTATTCCATTGCATCCTCTCTTTCTCTGGATTTTGAAGTTCTGATTTGGGTTTGATTCTAAGTACTGTAGACTGTTGCTGAATTTTGTTGTCAACAGGGTGGGGTGCATTTCTTGTCTGAGTTAGGGAATTGAGGGTTTTCTTTGGTCTTTTTCATTCTTGGTGACTGGTGTGGGTCTAGGACCTCCCCTTGTCCTGTTATACAGTCTCCACTTATACACAAAATTCTTTTGGAATGGGAGTCAGTAGAAGTGGCTTTACCCCATCCTTACAGTTCACATATCTCTCTGTCTATATTCTTCACAACTGTACTTCATTATTATTTCTTTTGTGTTCTCCATTGTTGATATCCTGATTCAAAGTTTATTACTTCTCTTCTGGACGTTCTGATCTACTTTTCCACCTTTTCCTGCTTTACCAGAAGTTTCCAAGTTCAGAAAAGGATTCAGACATACACATATTGTTACTGTTTTGTTAATTTTTTTATACCTTTATTAAGAAGCAAATTATGTAATAGAATTTAACAGTTTTGCATGCAATTTTCTGAGTTTTTATATTGAAATCTAATTTTTGCTATTTCAGTTCGATAAAGAATGATACAAGCAAAGAACAAAGCCAAAGTACCCTAGGAAAATGTGAGAAGAGATTGAATGGGATGTTAATACCTATGGTTGTGTGTGACTGTCTGTGACATCCTGTTGCAGAATGTTGTGAATCCTGTTGCAGGTGTTGCAATATGTATGTGGTCTTTTCCATTGCCTTAGTTGTTATCTCCACCCTACACTTACAGTCAAAATGGTGGTGTTAATAGTGCTTGTTAAGTTAGTAATGCTACCAGTAAATGCACTTTGATATTTAGGATCACCTTTAATCTTAACATTTCATCTCTAGTTTTTAGAATAAATTCACTTTGAAGTATCTCTTTATGGATTTTAGTTTTTATAGAATCTTTTAAATAATCAATATTGTAACCTTATCTTTACACCCTTGCTTTCTTAGTCCTTATCCTTATTTGCTGGTAAACCTAATTACATGTTCTTAAAGAAAATTGGCTCATGTTTCTGTACTCTTAAGTTTTCTCCTCTTTTATTCATTCTTTATCCTTTAGAGATTGCCTAAAACATATGAAATTTATTTTAATCAAATTGGGTGTTACCTTTTATCATTTTTAGTCCATTGTTTGCTATTTTTCTTGGCTGTAGAGAACCTTTGATATTAGTATAATTATTTCATAGAGTTCCATAGGAAATACCTTCAGTAACTATTGCCATTAGCATTTAGTTGAATGCAGTCTCTTGGAAGGTTATCTACATATAGAATACTGCTTGATGGCTAGTAGGAAGACTTAAACTATCAGGTAGCTATAACTCTAAGGTAATTAGGTAGAGTTTAACTGTGCTGTCTTTAGATGCATTAAATAGGTCAATCTCTTAATCTCTTAGTTCCACAAAGCTTCATATAGTAGCTGATTTCAATATTCCTAAAAATTTCAGTACTTCCAAATATATGTCTTTTAAACCCTCAGGTCACTCCCATATTCAATAAATTCTATTGTGTCCCTATAACTTCTAGGATCAATTTTGAATTCCTTTGCTTGACTTTTAAAACCCATTATACTCATACCTAAACTGGTAGTACCCTTACCTTTAATGTTTATTTTACCTTTAATTTGTTTTATGCTAATTTTTATACCAATTGTCTCCTCGTTTTGAATGTAAGTTCCTGGTGGGACAAAAAGTCAATCATATTTGTAGTAAATACCTCCAGCACCTATGACAATGCCTGGCACAAAGAAATACTTAGTTGGTTGTAACCCATTTATATGGAGGTAGGAGACAACTTTTTTGTTTTTTGTTTTTTTTGCAAGGCAAGCAGAGTTAAGTGGCTTGCCCAAGGCCACACAGCTAGGTAATTATTAAGTGTCTGAGACCAGATTTGAACCCAGGTACTGCTGACTCCAAGGCCAGTGCTTTATCCACTATGCCACCTAGCTGCCCCGACAAGTTATTTTCAAAAGTCATAGTAGGGTAGGTGAAACCAAGAAGTGGAGAAAGAGAGCTCAGATTCCCCTAATGCCCGAAATAAATTCATGATGGTAGAAAAGGAACTTAGAAGGTTGTCAGAAAAGGACTGTCTCCCATAGAGATGAGTGTGGACACAGTCTAACTCAGGCAATGCCCAAGAAAGAGAATGGGTGCTTAATAAGTACTTCTTTTTTCTTTTCCCTTCCTCTAACAGAGAACCATCTCATATAATAAAAGAATTTTCAGCCTATTTATTAATTTTCAGAGTCTTAAATGCAAAGTGGGATGTCAGGAAGGTAAACAAAAAATATGAATTATGTGATTTGGAAATAAAAAGTGATGGAGGCCAAAAGTTTGTAGATTACTCACAAGTCTACCAAAAATTATTTTTAAAAGGACATTGATCATACTTTGTATATCAAATAAACAATAACAAGTGACCATATGAGAATCATTAGAATCAAGTGTTTTTGTAGTATCTTAATTTCCTGATAGGTAGAGCAGAGATCAGAATTAGCACCAAATTTGAATTAAGCCTAATAATGAAGGAAATTTATTGCATTCAATAATATTAGATCAGACTCAACTTATTTAAACAATTGATTCTGAAAAATGAGAGGTAAAGAATTATCTCTGATTATTACCATTTCTTAGAGAATTTAGCCAATACAAAATAATTACCACAGTTAAGAATGGTGGGGGGCAGGGGGGAAAGAAAGTTGAGAAACTACTGTAGCCAATAAACCCTTGGTCTTTTTGTTAAACATATTGTTGAAACAGTTAAGGAAAGAGCCAGTTTTGACTGTAAACTCATTGGCAGTAAATTATGGAGGAAAAAAGTTTATGTTAGTGAAGTAGTTTTGTCTTATAAAAAAAAGTGAAGTTCATTGAGTGGGGAAAACCTGCAGAAAGATTGGTGTGAGATCCTGTTAAATCATATCAACCTGAGTACTTAATAGATGAGACAAAAAGGACAATACCAAATATATGTAAAATGGTACAGATTGGCCATCATTTTTCTGCTAACATTTTTTTCCCCTCCCCAACATGAATGTATTTTTAATACCTCTATACCAGTTGTTAAATGAATGTGTGGAAATATGGCATTCAGTAAAATGGAGTAGGGGAAAGTGCTTATACATACATACACATACACACACACACACACACACTCACACACACTCACATCCACACATAAGTAACCTGTGCATTCACAAATGGTATTATCCTTAAAAAAGGTAACCAAGAAAATCTCTCTAACCACTAACACAAAATTTTTTGAGACAAAAAAACATAACAGGATCTAGCCTTTAAGGTTCTTTTCCAGGAAATCTTTTCATTATATATGCTATTATCACAAAAAAGATAAAATGAAAAGCATAAGTTTACCAAAAATGCTTTTCAGTAATACAGATTTTTAATAAAAGAGAAAGGTCACATCAATATTAAGTGTCTGAGGTTGGATTTAAATACAGGTACTCCTGACTCCAGGGCTGGTGCTCTATCCCCTGCATCACCTAGCCACCCCGATTTTCCTCTTTTTGATTAACTTTATGCCAATTACTTCAATGCTCAGAACACTACAGGCTTTTTTAGGAAAAGAAAATACTATTTCTACAATTGCCTTCTCAGAGATCTGAAGAGGTTAGTTGATCTAATAATTCATAGTGGGGGGAAAACCAACTGAAATAATAAAGGCAAGTTTCTCAAATTATCTCATGGCAATAGGCAACCCATATTGAATGAGTCTATCAATAACATATATCTTGTACAGATGTTTTAAATGGACTATGATTTGACTTTAAATTAAATAGTAACAGGAGAGTTGGAATAAATTTCATTTCAGAAATTATGTAGTACTTTTATTTTTTGGTTCTTGCAAGGCTATGTAGATAAGTGACTTCCCCAAGGTTGCACAACTAGGTAATTATTAAGTGTCTTGGGCCAGATTTGAATTCAAGTCTTCCTGATTTGGGGGCTGATGGTCTATACACTGCAGCATCTAGCTACTCCCGTTATTTATCTTTTTTTAAATAAACAAACATGTTCTTATTGATAGCTTTTGTTTTCACATCACCTTTATATTTCTGAATGGATCTCTCTTCTTCCCCTTCCAGAGACCCTTCTCTTACAACATGGAATAAAAATAAAATAAAGTGCTATGCAAAACTAACCTAGAGATTGGAAAAATATTGACATGTAAAGCATTCCATACCAGTAGTTCCTCACCTCTTCTAAAAAGGAAGAGGACTTCATGTCTTTTTTTGGGTGGGGTGGGTTGGGGTAAGGGCAGCCATAATCATTTTAATTTTCAGCTATTTTATTATTTCCTCTATCAGTTGACTGTTCAGCATTTCCACTGCATCACATTCATTAATCTCAAGATTCATTGTGCCTCCAAAACACACTTGAAAAATTCTGTGTTCTCTCAGTGTCAGAATACGGGAACAAAGTGTTTAATGTCACAGTTAAGAAAAGAATCAGAACTTTTAAGCAAACCAAAAGGCAAATGAAAAAGATAATGGTCATTGTGAAGTGAGACCATGCTAACCAGATTTTTATTCAAAGAATAGCTGACTAGTAAATGACATAGGTCATGCATATTAGTCTTTAGCAGAGATTGGACAAGAAGCAGGAGAAATCATTTGTTATATTGAATAAATGGTCAAGGGAGCCATCTAATAATTATTTGGATTACAGTGTCTAAAAACTGTTATAATAAACTGAAAGGCACCTCTCTGTAAAGAGTAGGGCTATGTCACTGGATTTAATAACCATTTATTTATATGCCTTTTAGTTTTTAAAATACTTTCAGAGAAAAACAGAAACTGATGTGTAATCTAGCATGTGGTTGAGAAGACAACCCTGATGATAATATTGTTGTGCATGTCACTTTTCAGGAACAGGAGGCCCAGAAATGACTGTGTTAATTACATTCCATATCATCAAATACAATTCACAGTTTATAAATAGCTGAGTGCTTCTCACCATGTGGATTTTCAAAACACTATTCCAAGCCAAATAGTTCTAAGTCAGACAGCTATGTGAATGAAGAATTTGGCAGTTAAGCTTGTAAAGGAAGTTGTGTGTGTGTGTGTGTGTGTGTGTGTGTGTGTGTGAGAAAGAGAGGGAGAGAGAGAGAGAGAGAGAGAGAGAGAGAGAGAGAGAGAGAGAGAGAGAGAGAGAGAGAGAGAGAGAATCTCCTGCTTTGCTGCTGTTACAGAAAAAAGATCTTAACAGTTTTCTAGCTTTTGGGCTGGGACTGAACTATCTACAAATTCAGTTCCATTTCAAGGACTTTGGTCAATGGAAGGATTCAATAGTTTGATATAATGGCTGTCATATTTGTCTGATGGCAAGATTCATATTTTTAGGAACAGATAGTCTCTTAAATTGCTCTTTGTTTTATTGCACTGTTGCCTGATAAGGATGTATGTTCTGGTAGACTCTTCTCTTAACTCTTATACCTAATCAAATAGATGACCTTTACCTAAAAACCTATAAATATTGTCATTTCTATGGTAAAATTTAGCTGGAAATATGTTAAGCTAATCTGTCAGTGAGAGTATTCTGTGCAAGGCACCATGTTAAATGTTATGATTCATGCAATGACATTTTAAGACATAGTTCTTTTGAAGAACTATAATGTCTTTGATGGATGACCCATATATTCCTGAAGAGATTATTGGAATCACAAGTTTTTAGCATTGGAAAGAACTTCAGAAATCACTTGGCCACCCTAATTTAGGGATGAGGCAACTCATGCCTTAGGAAGTGAAATAACTTGATATAGTTGGTAGTGTCCCAGAATGATGACACTCCTTACCTAAGGCAAGAATGTTAGTAGTAATGAATGGGGTAGGAAAGCAGAGAAATGTTCAAGTGGCCACAAATTGAACTAGAGGAGAAGGCTCATGAGGAGATATCCTGGGGAAATAAGCTGTGGAAATAGTTTGTACAGGCTTTTTTAAGTCTATAGTGCTTGCATTTTCCCCTCTATGCAATGGGAAACTATTGAATTAGGAATGGAACTTGATAAAAAGTAGCATTTTAGAAAGGTAAGTTTGACAGAGTTCTGGATTAGAATCAGGGAAATCATTACATGATTATCAAATTAATAGAGATGGAGAAATGAAGCATTACCACTCCCACTTCTGCAGGGCTGGGGTGGGGGATGATTCTGAGTGTTAATTAGGAATTTCAGTTTTAGTGAAATAAAGAAAAGAGTCAATTTGAGATCCTGAAAGAAACAGCAAGAAGATTTGATGGTGGCTCAGTTATAAATAGAAAGAATAAGATGGGATGTTTAACTCTTGGAATTATATTATTTGTAAACCCAGGAAGTTAACAGGATAGTACATGTTTCTCTCCTCCCTCCCCTTCAAAAGTAAGCAGTATATATAAATATCAGTTTTCACATTAAATGATTCTCAACTGTCTTAGCACTTAAAGCTTCATAGTTGAGATTTTATCGAAAAATAAAGATTTGTAATTCTAAAGCCCTTAATATATTAAAAATTTGCATAATTGCAAGTCAACTCTAGCTTTAAACATTCCATTTTATTTTTTAGTGTTACTTTCCAAATAATCCCAAAATAAAGATATGGTCACATCTGGGGAGTTTTTGTTCAATATAGAAAATAGAAGCTGGGATTTATGGGATTGAATTGATAATAGCTGTTGTTTCCCAAATTGCTTGAAATTCTCACCATTAAAGAATCTTTTAAAAAACTAAATCTTTGGGGCAGCTAGGTGGAGCAGTGGATACAGGACTGGCCCTGGAGTCAGGAGTACCTGAGTTTAAAAGCTGCCTCAGACACTTAATAATTACCTAGCTGTGTGGCCTTGGGCAAGTCACTTAACCCCATTGCTTTGCAAAAACAAAGAAAAAAACAAACCCTGAATCTTTGTCTCTAGGTCCCAGTTAAATTATATAGGTTTCATGTCAGTATTAATGCCAGATGGTGACTTGAAACTGATATGGTAGCAAAGTTTTGATAAGGGGTGGTGATCAAGAATCATAGGAGGGGTGCCTAGGTGGCGCAGTGGATAAAGCACCAGCCCTGAAGCCAGGAGTACCTGGGTTCAAATCCGGTCTCAGACACTTAATAATTACCTAGCTGTGTGGCTTTGGGCAAACCACTTAACTCCATTTGCCTTGCAAAAACCTAAAAGAAAAAAAAAGAATCATAGGAAACATGAAGAGAGCAGATGATTATGGAGTTTCACACTGGGAATATACATCCTTTCTAAGAACAGTGTAAGTTGCCAAGTCTTATGATTGCAGGTATTTCTAACAGGAGAGTAACCAAAAAAAAAAAGTTCACAGTGATGGAAGAGAGTATTAAAATAAACTTTCTTTGTATAATAAGTTTTTATGGGGCCAAATCAATAATTTGGCATGTCTGGAACATTCCAAATCATGAGGAAGATTTTGCAGTGTGTAGTGGACTGTAATGGATAGAGGACCAACAATGAAATTAGGAAGTCCTGAATTAAATATTTGCCTATAGTACATAATCAGTCTACTGTGGTAGGCAAGTCACTTAACATTTCAGTGTCCTAGGTAATTCTCTAAAACTTTAAATTGTGGTTCAGTTTGGATAACTGGTCAAGTCTTCAACAGTGAATAGAATCTTTTTGTGTATATTCTGTAGGTCTCAATCTTGGCTTGATTGTTTCTATCTATATGATCTTGAACAAATGCTTAATCTCTCCAGGTTCAGTTTTTTAATCTGTAGAATTGAAGGAGTAGACTAGGTTTACCCCTTAAGGTGATTTCTAGTTCTAAATCTGTAATTTTATTACGATTAGTATTTATGGATTATGTTTTTGTAAGTGCTCCATACTCTGTTGTGGGTACTCATATACAAAGTTGTTTATACACACTATCAAGAGATTCCAAAATCTTAAACAGAATCTTAGAAACATCTCTAGTATTTTCCTTTTCCAATTTATGTGCATCACTGTAATAATAGTGATTTATATCAGTTTGTTTTGAAATCATACATAATTAAGTGTTGGTATCTGAAATAGGCTATCCCTCCAAGGACTCTGAGTTAGTGTATTGTCTTCAGCTTATTGGAAAGTAGACTTAAGTTAGCATTAAAAATTGGAAAAAAAAATCTACTTAAAAACCTCAGTGTGGTGTTTTTTACTCAAATACTCATTCACAACTCTCCTGACTTGAGCAAGATGAAATCAACTATTCAGTTCATTTCAACAATCATTAAGCATGTCCTATATCTAAGGCACTATTTTGGGACCTAAATATACAAAAGCAGAAAAATTATTCTTTCTCTCAAAGTTTATATTCCAGTGGTGAGGGGTGCAACATTTACACATAAAGAAAACACAGGCTAGAACATTAATGGAGCAAAAGGGAGATATAAATAAAGTGCCTCAGGAAAATATGAAAAATAATGCAGGGAGAACATCAATGTAAGAAGAGGTAGCATCTAAGCTGGGGCAGAAAGGTAGAGAGAGAGAGAGAGAGAGAGAGAGAGAGAGAGTGTGTGTGAGAGAGTGAGTTCCATCATGGAGAATAATGAATTACCCAGTTTTGTTGGTTGGTAAGGTTCCTTGACTGAGCAGATATAGGCAATGGATAAAATACCAGGGGTCTGCAGTCAGGAAGATTCAACTTCCTGAGTTCTGGACAAGATTAAAACAATGGAACAACAACAAAAGAGTGCTTGAAGGGGAAATAAGGCTGGAAAAAAGACTGTAATGCTACATTGTAGAATGCCTTCAAGCTTACAAGGGCTAAGGAATTTGTATTTCATCATGGTGTCAAGTAGGGAGCCACTGAGGATGGTGACATGTTCTAAACCAAGTCTTCAGACAAATATTTTGTTGGCTGAGTGGAGAATAGATTACAGCGGAAGTATGGTTGGAAGTATGGAAGTATGATTGCCTCCTTGGAAGCACTTCTAGCAGTTGAGTTATGAACACCATGAGTATATTTAGGAACCTCTGTGAGGTTTTCCATGCCCTCTGCCCTCTCCACCAGAAAAAAATGTTTGGAAGATAGAATCTATAGGATTTTGCAAGTAATTTTGAACATGGAGGATGAAAGAAAAGGAAGAATTAGAGCTAATTTCAGACTTTTGATTCTGAGGGATGGGATATGTAATGATGCTATCAGTATAAATAGGGAAATTTGTAGAAAAGGCATTAATATTGGGCTTGTATGTGATGGTTTTAAGTTTGATGCTTTTAGAGTTCTTCTATTGTAGTAGATAGGGCAATCAATTTGAAATGGAAAAGATGTGAACCTAATTCTGTCTTCAAATACTTAATAGATGTTTTGTGATCCTGGTTATCATCTTTTCTGAGCTTTGGTTTCTCATCTTTAAAAGAGAAATAATAATAAATAGACTTACCTCAGTGTTTAGGTGAGTGTAAAATGAGATAATATATGAAGATATTAAGCATTAAAGTGTCATGTAAATATTAACTGTTATTAATAACTTGAACTTGCTTCAGTTTTAGAATATTTGTCAGTTCTCCAGGGCTCTAGAGGAAATTGCTGTTCTCCTATGAATTTACTACTCTAATATGATATGGTTCTTAACATTTCAGTGTATGAATATATTATGGATAGTTGATATCATTGAATTCTAATCTGTTGACTGCTTGAGTCTCTGGATTGAAAACCCCAGTGAATTCTCTATTACCCATTGTTTATTGTTAGTATAATATGTTAGCTTGTAGCTAAAAATCAAGGTGGGGCAAATTTATTTATCTAACTTGCTTGTAGTTCTAGCATCACTGTTTATATTATCAACAGCTTTGTTGTAAACAGGATATGTTTGAGCTACTTATGTTCTTTCCCTTCTAGATGGTACTGAAGAAGAAAAAATGGAAACAGAGACAGATGGACCACAAACAGAAAAGGTGAAATATGTTAAGTTGAATTTTCTTAAATCAAAAACCATATAAAGTATTTGAAGATCACTTTTTTAGGCAGGGCTTTAGTGAAGTTATTGGCTAAATATCTAATGGAGGGCGGCTAGGTGACGCAGTGAACAGGGCACCAGCCTTGGAGTCAGGAGTACCTGGGTTCAAATCCGACCTCAGACACTTAATAATTACCTAGCCGTGTGGCCTTGGGCAAGCCACTAAACCCCATTGCCTTGTATAAAAAAAAAATCTGAAAAAAGACAAATAAATATCTAATGGAATTAAGATTAAATGATCACAAGGTAAGAGGTACAATTTGTGTCCTTACTTGGGAATATAGGAGAAGTTTAGATTAGTCAGAGCACAGGATAAGTATATCCCTTTTTAATTGAGTTACTGATTATAGAAAAGGTTATAAGGAATTTTATTTTATTGATGAGAAAATTGAGACCCTAGGAGGATAATTAACTTACCCAAACACAGGAAGGATTTGACACACAGATTTTGGATCATCTTACCTGTAGTCCAGTTTCCTTTATACCACATAATAGTGTTTCTTGTTGTCTTTATGCCTCACAATCCAGATTACTTTTGAAATTTGTTATTAGTAAATGCAGGATTCCTGAGACAGTGGAGTCTTAAGTCTACAAAACTGACTCCAAAATATCTTTCTAGCACTAATTCTTGTGATAATTCATTTAGATTCTAATTTAATATGGACATCATAGTTTCTCTACTAATTGTTTTAGCTTGGAAATTAACTACCCAGATTGGTGTGGTTTGTACCATATTATTGCCTTACTTACGAAAAGGGTGTCACAATGGATTCTTTGATAGAAACTCATCTGATTGTGGTGGATTTTGTGCTTCCTTTCAAGTTCAAATCTGGCCTCAGACACTTAATAATTACCTAGCTGTGTGACCTTGGGCAAATCACTTAACCCTATTGCCTTGTAAAAAAACTCAAAAAAACAAAACAGATGATCCCCAAATTCCTTATTTTGTTTATGCTATTTTCCCTTTTTGGTTTGAGTAGAATGGGATATTATTGCAATGCCTTTGCATTTGAGCACTTAACAAACATTGATGGAATTGTTAAATTAGAATCTAAATATTTAGATTTTAATTTTTCAAAAATTTCATGAACATTGTTCCCTCACCCCTCCAAAAAATCTAGTCTTTTTAAATTTCTCACCTTAAAAATAAAAATTACAGTCTTAAGGGAGAAGAGAGTATGCTGTCAAATCTTTAATTCTGCTTTGTGGTACCTGGTACCTTGGGGGGGTGTTCATGGTAAATGGTATTTAGGCAGTAAAAAATGAAGTTTTTTAACATTTGCTATGTAGTCAGAATTGATTTGGAATGGTAAAAGTCAAGGAAACCAGTTACAAAGCCAGTGTAATAATCTTGGTATGATGAAGTGATGAGGATTTGAATGTAGGTGATGAGGTCTCCTAAAGTCAGATTATGTTTTTATAAATAGAGAGATTGTGTTAGATGCCTGAGGTTTGTGGAGTTAGAAACGGCATGAAATGGAAACTGATTGGAAATATGTATTGTGGCAAAGTAAAGATTTGAGGGTAAAGTCAAAATTACTACTGTGAAAGACTAGGCAAATGAATATTGGTATCTTTTGTTGGTGTTCTTTTCAAAAGAATAGAGAAGTTTGGAAGATGGTTGGGTTTAGGGCTAACAGTTGAGTTCTTCTTTGGATATACTCAATTTAGCATGTCATTGTAATATTCAATTTGAAATGTCTAATAAGCAGTATTTGGGTTATATGATGGTCATAAAAATTTTATTACCCCCTAAAAGTATTTTTTCCTCTTTGTAACTTTCTTTTTAGGTTGATAACAAAGGAGAAAATGAAACTGATGAAAATGATAAAGCCCAGGATGGAGAAAATGAGAAAAGTATTGAGAAGGAACAGGATAGTGAAGTTAATGAGGACACCAAGTCAGGTATTGATGGAAACTTCTTAAAGTATAATCTAGGTGGTACAGTGGATAGAGCATCAGCCCTGGAGTCAGGAGGACCTGACAGATCCAGCCTCAGATTTGTAATAATCACCTAGCTGTGTGACCTTGGGCAATCACTTAAACCCATTGCCTTGCCAAAAAAAAACCCAAACCTCACTAAAATATCATCTTTCAGCATCATCTTTTCTGTAATGCATCAAACCCATTTCTGAATCCAACAGTAATTCACATTTTTTTTTTGTTTTTTGTAATTAACTGTCCTTGTCTTTTTTATATATTTGCCAATTTTTTGGTATGAGGTGGAACTTAAGAGTTATTTTGATTTGTAATTCTGTTATTTAGCATTCTTTAATATGGTTAATAGTTTTTAATTCTTCTGAAAATTAATGATTCATATACTTTGGCTACTATTTTCTTTGAAAATGACTTTTGGTCATACATATTTTTCTTATTTGTGTATTTTGATTATCAAACCCTTATTGGAAGTATTTAATAAAAACCTTTATTCACAGTTGATCAGTTTCTCTTCTCATCCTACCTGTGATATTTTTATTTGTTTGAAAACATTTCAGTTTTACAAAATCAAAATGCTTTATTTTATATTTGATACTTGGCTCTATCCCACATTAACATTTTATTCATTACTTGTATTTGAGAATTTTTATTCTTGCTCTTATTTTTGTTAATATCAGTTTTTTTGCAAGGCAATGCATAACATCATTCAGCTCAAGGTCACACAACTTAGATTATTATTATTTAGTATTTGAGGCCTCAAATTTGAACTTGGGTCCTCCTGACCCCAGGTTCAGTTCATCACCTAGCCACCACCGCCTCCCTCCATTTTTTTTTTCATCATAAAGCATCTGTTTGCTCATTAGAATTTACCAGAGCATTTTTTAAATTTTGTGTTGTTAAAACTTAGGATTCTTAAATGTCCCATTTTACCCAGAGCAATTCTTTTCTCTAGTTATACTGAGTGCTTGTTTATATTAGCACAGAGCTTAAGGGAAAATAAAAATGTAAGAAGATAGAATATGTCATTTAAAAAACTTGACCCTATCAGAGACTAATTTATTGTCTTAATGCTGAGGTATATAGAAGGCTATATTTGTGGTTTGGTTAAAACAATCATAAAGCCAAACGCTTTAAGAATGTGTCTTCCCTTCATTTCAGAAGAGAAGGATGGCGAAGAGAATAAAGAAAATGATGCATGTAAAGAGAGAGAGAATGATACTGGAAAGAAAAAAGTAGAACATGAGATTTCTGAAGGAAATGTTGCCACAGCTGCAGCAGCTGCTCTTGCCTCAGCTGCCACCAAAGCAAAGGTTTGTAATTCTTTTTACATTAGTTTTCCAGGGTCCTTCCAAATTATGTTGTCATGTTCTCTTTTGAATAATTGACAAATATTTAGTACATGGTACCTTGTGTTATTAGTATTTATTGATTTCATTTAATGATGCTTATTTATTCCTAAATTAATATATGTGGAGAAAGTAGTATAAATAATGGACCTAAAAGAAGTAGATTTTCATCAGTTTGTTAGTTTAGCTTGATAAGCTTTGATAGTTTTTTATTCCCCCTACAATTTTGATCTGAAATTTGTTAAAACGTTAATTGCTGATCATGGAAAATTTATATTTAATTTGTTCTATTATTTTCATTTCTAAAAAATATGCTTTGTACTGTTCATATTAATTTAAAGGAAATGAAAGTCTCCTAAAATAGCTCTTTTTATACATAGAATTGCCAGCTTCTCTATGGGTGGTTTCATTTTTATAACATGTGGTGTTAACTGCATAGTATATATTGAAGAAACGTTTGAAAAGGGTCAAATCCTATTTTTTCCTTACTTTGTGCTAAATTAGCTCAAACCATTCCAGAAATTAGTTTCTTTTCTAGTTTCTTCCTTCCTTGTTATGCTCTCTAAAATCATAATTCCTTTACAAATTTTCAGCATTTTAAAAAACTATTTGCCGATTAATGGTAACATATCTTACACTTCTGCCCATAATGACTTTTCTTTCTGTTTGTTAATATGGTACCTTTATAGCCTTCTCACCCAAACAGGCAGCTGCTGGGTAATCATCCTTCTGATGTTTAATCTATTAACAAAGAATTCAGTACCCTTCCCATCTGAAACGAAAGCAGAAGGCAATATATAGCATGTGCTCATGAGCTCTGGCACTTGTGAACCATCTAGGAAAGAGCTTAGATGAATAGAGGTACCTTGAAACATAGTCTCCATAAGCAAACTTGCTTAAGCAAGGCTAGTTTTTACTCTTTTGACCAGGAATGCTTGAATGTTTCTGATTATAATGATAAAATAAGATATTGAAATGTACTTTATATAATAACTAGAAAGTGTTTCGCATAAATTTTCTTATTTAATTGTTACAAAAGGACTCAGAGGCATGTAATACAAATAATATTATCCGTTTTCCAGATATGAAGAAATACTCTTAGATTCATCAAAACAGTAAATGGTAGAATTTGAGAATTAAGAGCAGACCTTATGACTAAATCTAGTATTCTACCAGTAGGTTCTATAAGCCTACTATTTACAAAGCACCTTTTGTTATATGTCATTGTCCCTAGCATTCTAATTTTAACAAAGTTGTTATCCAATTGAGTTACTGAAATGATTTGAAGTTGTACAATTAATAGTTGTCATTTTTTTCCTGAGAGATGTCGATTTGTTTAGTTACTTAATACACTCCTCTCCTCCCCACAGTATTTTTCTTTCTGAATCAGTTAGACTTGGGAACATAATAATTGCTTATTAAATAGCAATGTGGAAAGCCATTTAGCTGTTACTCTATTTTCACAAGTTAACATAATTTACTTGTTGGGCTTGTTTGGTGAATTCCTTTGCCACTTGGCATTTCTGAGTCCTTTGATATCTCCTTAAGTCTACTATTCAAGTGTTCATCACTCTGTTAATGTTAGAACAATTAACAAATTAGAACTGGAAGTAATCTCAGCTTCACAATTGTAGAGATGAGGTAATTGAGGTCCAGATGACCAAATGACTTTCCTCAGATCAAGCAGCTTTTTTTTTTTTTTAGGTTTTTGCAAGGCAAATGGAGTTAAGTGGTTTGCTCAAGGCCACACAGCTAGGTAATTATTAAGTGTCTGAGACCAGATTTGAACCCAGGTACTCCTGACTCCAGGGCTGGTGCTTTATCCACTGTGCCACCTAGCCGCCGCCCACCCCGCCCCCGCCCCCCCCCCCCCCCCCCCCCCAGCAGCTTTCTTGGTGGTGACTCTAGGTTCCCAACCTTCAAGTATAATCTTTTTTCTACCCTGCATGTGTCCTTAGTGAATCTATGTTGGTTCACAAACAGCCCAATGACCAAACTACTAATTTCCTCCTAAGAAAACAACTGTGTTATTATGCTTTTAGGTAGTTAGTCAAGAATGGCTGTTGAACAACCATGGAATGCAAAAGTATTATATTAAAAATCCTAGGGTCACAGGAATAGAATAATTGGATCATAGAATTTAGAGCTGCATGGGCTGTCAAAGATCATCTGTTTCAACTTTCTCATTTTACAGAGACAGAAACTGAAACCCTAAAAAATGAAATGAGTTGCTTGAGGTTACACAGGTTGTAAGTAGCAGACGTATTTGAATCCATGTTATAACTTTAAGTCAAGTTTTGCTTTAGGCTGCCCCTCTTTCCCATACCTTTTAATTCATACATTGTTTCACATTGCCAAGTTTAGATATTTATATATAACTCATAATTTTTAGTCCTTCATACCCAAAGAGGATCAGTGATATCATGATTGGCTTGTGTTCAGGGTATGTCTTTGACTGTTGCTGGTCAGTCCAGTATGAACTTGAAAGTCCTTACTGTTGATCAGGTATAAGTAGTCCATTTGAATGGAGGTATCTCTAGATGTGCACATTACATGTTTCCTTAGTGCTATATTGATTCTGCCTTGTCCTTTGTTGTGGTAACATCATACTGGGTCACCCTGTAACTGCATCTCCCATGTCTCATAATTGCTATTAACATTTTTTTTTTTGTCTTTTTGTGGGATATTGAAACTAAGTGACTTGTCCAAGGTCACACAACTAGTAAGTCTGAACTGTTTGAAGCCAGATTTGAACTCAGATTCTCCTGACTCCAGGGCCAGTGCTCTATCCACTGTGCCTGCCACCTAGCTATCCTGATACTAATATTCTTCAGAGAGACCTTGAAAATGTTTTGTGTCTCTTCTTCTGACCTCCATATGAGCACTTTACCCTGTTTTCAAGTACATAAAATAGTCTTTTAGGTAAATGTACATTTTGGTATTTGGACCACATGATCAACTCATTGGTATTACACCCTTTTCTAAAGTAGAGTTAGAATGTTTGGCACTTCAGCCCAAGTGCGAACTTTAGAATATGGTACTTAAGAATTTTCGTAAGATAGTTCAAATGGGAAAAGTTCAATTTTCTGGCATAGAGTGGATAGACTGTTTCAAAGACATATAGCTTATATAAATACTTAGGGGTTCATTATTTTGCAATATCTAAGAAATAAATTAGTTCTTAAACTCTTTCTAGATTCTTACATGTTTATGATGCTGCTGTTTTTTTATTTTTGTATTCATTCCATCTAATCTCCATAGTAAACCTGAGGGGCATTTTAGTGTAGTGGAAATACTTTGGCTAGATCTATTCCTTCAGATCCTAATCTCCATGCTTACTAGCTGTGGTAGTTTAAGTAACATGGTCTTTCTGGGCCTCAGTTTCTTATCTGTACATTAGATATAATGCCAAATTTGCAGGAATATCTTGTGAAAAGTATTCTGTAAACCTCGAAGTGTCATGTAAATTTGTGATTCTTCTTAGTATAGTAGTGTAGTTACATGAATTTTTTTAAAAACTTGGAATATGTAGACAGTGTTTTGAGGAGAAGGATGTGCATCTTTGTGTATGTCTTAGATTGATAGAGAGATAGAGAGGGAGGAGAACCTGTTTACATTTTCTAGTCTTGGAAAGGTAAGCCTATTCTCATTCTGTAGTTCAGGGCTGTCCAAAATGTGGCCTGAGGCCCATGATTTTAATGTGGTATCCTGTGGATTTACTAAATGCTTTAGTAAATGAAACCTTGTTACTGAAGAGCTCTTAGTAAAATGGGAAATCAAAATATATTGTCTATTGTTTCAATAAAAACTCTTAAGGTTGTGTAATCCTGCTGTAGTTTATAATGCAATCTATTTTTCTTTTGTGCTTTGGAGGTAGGGAAGGGGTATGGTAGTAAGTGGTGATATGCTAAGCTGACATAATTTTAGCCAATTGGTACTTTGATTAACCCTCTAGTTTTCAAGTATTTCAGTGAATTTCTCCATATCAGGTATGGGAAATAATTCACTGGACTATAAACAATAAAAGAATAATATGTTTTTATTTTACAATTGGGGTTTTCAGTATGGAAAATTTAATTATTCTTTCTCATCACTGCTATCCCAAACATATGTATCCTAAAATGATTTTAAAAAGTCTACTTTTAGGGTATAATTTTGGGAGAAAAGGAGGACTTAGTACTTCGCCCCCCCTCCTCTCAAAGCACCATTATTGGGATAAAATATTTCATTTTTTAATTATTCATCATTTGAAACTAAGTCTTACAGGTATAGTTTAGACATTCCCCAAAATACGGTATACAAAGAATATTTTCAAAATTAAATCATATTTCTAGTTTACCAAGAAAAATTAGTAAAGAACATGTGCAGTGAATGTTTTAGTAAGACAATACTTTCCCCCATAAGAACATGATGCTATCATCATTTTAAGGTCTGCATATATTTTAGATTTTATTAAATGAACAAAGTTGGTGGCAAAATGAATAGAACAACTAATTCTTGAATTCAAATCCAGTCTCAGTTATTTACTAGCTGTCTTACCCTGGGCAGTTCACTTTACCTGTTTTGGCCTCAGTTTTCTCTCTTGTGAAATATGGGAAATAAGAACATTTACCTCCTAAGTGCTTATTTCTTTTCTTTTCTCTCTCCCCCTAAATCTCATGTCAATATTCAATAGTTGTAAGACACTTTTATTGTTAAAGATGTCTCCAAATGTGGTTTACCTCAGAAAACAAAATATTTGAACCTTTAGCTTCTGTGGAGTTAGGCTGGCACAGTCCATCTGGATTTCAGTTAAATGGAGGAAAAACATGTGGATTCTCATAAAAAAAAATCCTTTAGAGTCTGAGTGATATTTAATTCATAAATGAAGGAAGTTATTTTTCTGCCTTACACCAGGTCAGAGAATATCTCCTGGCTTGATGGTTTACCTTTTGATTTTCATTTAAGTAGAATGTTTCCTTTTTCTTATAAAATAATTCATAAGCATAAAAGTACAGATGATTTTGATTTTGATAATCATATAGACAAAAATAAGAACTTATATGAAAGAATAATTAAAACTTCCATATTGAAAACCCACTTCTTAAATAAAAACATATTATTCTTTTATTGTTTACACTCCAGTGAATTATTTCCCATATCTGATATGGAGAAATTCACTGAAATACTTGAAAATTAGAGGGTTAATCAAAGTACCAATTTGACTCTAAAACTCTTAACTTCAAACAGGTCTTAGAATTTTAGATACCTGGATGTCTCACATGTTTTTGGGTTGTTTCTCCACCCCTCATCTTCACCCCCCCATCTTTTTAAAAAATGTTTAATATTACCCTTTGGCCTAAAACTCTTGGAGGAGACTATCTGCTTATAATCTTTCTAGCTTGTTCTTGGTTCATTTTTCACATTGGAATTTAATCACTATCTGAGTCATGTCTTGCAGAGTGTATTCTTTTTTTTTTTTTTTTTTTTGCAAGGCAATGGGGTTAAGTGGCTTGCCCAAGGTGAGAGTATACTCTTGGTCTAATGGAATAATACTACCATGCCAAGCTCTCAAAAAAAAAAATCCCAAATTTGCGCACTTCATACTAAGTTACCTCTTCACTTTCAGTTAATAGACAGTTTCTTAGAATTTATTTCATGTTTGATCACTCAATTCTCTGAAAGTGCATAATGTGGACTTTGCCCACACAGATGAAACTCTGGAGGGTCCTGTTAAGCTATAGCTTTCAGTGAAGTTCCCAATGAAGGGACTAAACAAAAACAGCACAGAGATTATTACTAGTGTGATGGATTTTTTTTTTCAGCCCCCGCCACTCAAGAAAGCAAGTAAAATAATTTTTGCTCTCTATCTATGAAAAGCATACTTCCAGGTCTTTGAAGAATCGAGTTTTTTTTCTGTATTCAGCTCAATGATTGAGAGAAAAAGTTTTAAGTGGTAAAAGTAGAAAGAGTATTGTAACTTGAGTAATGCCCAAGTTTTGTTGCCATCTCTGCTTTGCTCAGTGACCTATGTATGGCAAGTCATTTTAGCCCCTCTAGTCTAATTTGTTTCATAATTTTTAAAGTGAGGGGTTTAGTCTAAAATAGAGACTGACAAATTGGGCAAACTGGCAGGCCTAAAAATGAATTTTACATTTTCAAATACATTAAAACTTTATTTTAAAATGTAAAAACCATTCTTCATGGTTGTACAAAAAAGCAGGTGCAGGTCAAACTTAGGAAATTATCTCTTAGAGAATAAAAAAAATTATTGAATATTGGCTCCTAGAATAATCCATTGAAGTTTACATGAAACCTCTTTTTAATCTCTGTTTTATCCTTTATCTTCTTATTTTGCAAATTTTCTTTTTCAAATAGTTTGAAGAATCTTCAAAATTTCCAGACAATGAAAGTATATAGTCATTGCAATATTATAGAATGATGTTTTAATTGTTTTATACAGTTGAAAAATAGATTAGACTAGTTGGCTAAAAACATCAACTTCAAGTTTTATGGACTCAATTAAAAATTAGAAAAGAACAGAAATGTGG
Organism: Macrotis lagotis; assembly: GCF_037893015.1. Lineage (NCBI taxonomy): Eukaryota > Metazoa > Chordata > Mammalia > Peramelemorphia > Peramelidae > Macrotis > Macrotis lagotis. Next base: position 99,037,305 of record NC_133665.1, read on the forward strand.
TAAATCTGAACAAAGAGGAAATTTTTACTTGAAAGAGAATCCCTACTAAAGTACAACTTTGGATGGGTTTTTTTCATGTTAAGTTTTAAAGAAATATTTATTTTAAAATAAATGTGATAGTGATAAAAAAAATTTTTTTCACGAAACACACTGCAAACAGACACTTCACACAACAATTCCTTGATAAAGAGGAAGGGACATACATGTCTTTAACTTTGATTCCTAGTAGAAGTATATAGACTATTGTTACTGAGTTTTAGTTTAGTTTACATTTGAAACTAGTATTTTAATTAACTTGTTTGGGTTTTTTGGCTTTAGCATCTTGCTGCTGTGGAAGAAAGAAAGATCAAATCTCTGGTAGCCCTGCTGGTTGAGACACAAATGAAGAAACTAGAGATAAAACTCCGCCATTTTGAGGAACTGGAAACGATCATGGACAGGGAGAAGGAGGCTGTAAGTAAGATGGGAACTTGGTGATTTTTAGAACCATTCTTGAGGAAAAAAATGCAGTTTAGCCTTTTAAAAATTTTTTCCTCCTTTCCCATTTGTTTTATTAAATATACTTATTCTTTTAAAAGCAAAAGCCATTTCCTAATATCCTTCCCTGTTGTTCATAACAGAACTAGCCATAGTTTATCATACCTGTATTTTCCCATTGCTCTACCAATCATGTAGTAAAAGAAGTAGGGTTTTGTTTTCTGACCACTATAGTAGTAATCATGGTCTGTAATAAAAATTCAGCTACGTTTTGGTATTCTTTCATTTTACTGTATTATAGTTGTTATTCTCCTGGTTCTTTAGTTTTCATTCACTATCAATTCTTAATATGTCTTCCAGTCAAGTAATGTATCTTTTTTTTAACCATTAAATTATTTTTAAGAGTGCTTGGACCTATTAGTGCACAATACCACCAGCAAAAAGTGCAGTAAACTGTATTCCCAATGTACCTCCAACTTTAACTATTTCTGTCTTTTCATCTTTTGTCCTTTGATGGGTGTGAAAGAAAACCTCAGAGTTGTTGATTTTTGAATTTTTTTCATTAATTATTTGCAATATATTAATGCTTTTGTTAAATGGTTTACAGTTTGTCTTGATAGTTTATATGCTTACTATATGTTTGGGTCAGTTCCCTTTATGTCTTGGATATCAAAGTTTCCTGAAAATATCTGGGACTAATTATTAAACCCCAGGTCCTTGTGTACTTTTGAATCTTCATGTCACTCATAGGTCCATATAAATTTTTCATCTCTAATCTCTATACTGATTACATATTGCAGGTTTTCCTTAGCATGGTGAGTAGGGGTGAACTCTCATTAGCACCATAATTATTCCTGCCAAAGACTAGGTCAAATGTCTGATTCAAGAATTGACCAATTTTGGGGTTTTTATTCTTTTTCCCTCTTCAAGAAATTTCTTTTATTTATTAAGGCTATGGGATTAAGTGACTTGCCCAAGGTCACACAGCTAGATATTAAGTGTCTAAGGTTGGATTTGAACCCAGGTCCTCCTGATTCCAGAGCCAGTGCTCTATCCACTGTGCCCACCTAGCTGCCCCAAGAAGTTTCTTAAAAAAGTAAAGATGTGATTCTCATCCTGAATTAGACCTGTAGTAAACACTCCATTATTCATTTTCCTCAATTCTTTGATATTTCTCTCATCCCTTTTTAAAGACCAGAAAGGAATAATTTTAATACAGCAGTACCAAAAATTAGGAAGAAAGTTACAAATGCTTGTGCTAGCCAGACCATCTTGGGCTGTGCACAGCTTGCTGTCCTAATGAATGTAGTAAGTAAAGCTCAGTCAAGGCTCTCAGAACTGTGAGAACAGCAGAACCATGAACCAGAGATGGAACTATGCCTTCATGATAGATGAGCAGCCCCTTTGGCTCTTAGGGGCTGACCCAATCCAACCTATAGTGTCTGCCTTTTCCTTATCCCAAGAAACAATAGGAACATATGATTACCAGGTACTATTATGGAATCTCAGTTTCTACTGTGGTGAGAGCAGAGGATTTTTTTCTCCATGTGTGGATTGTCTAAGAGTTTACTGCCTTTCTCTTGTGGTCTTTTTTTCACCATGGTTTCTTCTGATGCCCTGGTGAAACAACTAGAGAATCGTGCTTGGTATTTGAGCACAGTTCCCTCTGTTCTCTCCAAAAAAGAAAGATATTTCTCTGAAAGAAATCAGAAGAAAGGAGAAACAATAAAGACACAAGCCTCATAAAGCTGAGGTATTGAAGCAACTAGCTGGGAAGTAGGAACATGAAAAAAAAATTCAGAAAGCAATTAAACAATTTAAGTGAAATGGTGAAAGAAAAGTTAAACCACATAATGGAAACCATGAGCAACAAATGATTGCTAAGCTGGAGAACTTGGGGAGAATTGATTAGTGCATAGAGAGGAGATAATGAAGAAATGAATCCAAAGATACTGCCAACTAGTATGGAGCTGACTAGTCATCCAAGATCTGTCTTCTTCCCCTCCTGAACTTAGAAGGACTGAATCAGCTAGGATCACTTTTATTGTAATCCTTCTGACAAATATTCTAGTAATTGATAATTGAGCCTTATAGGTAGATCAAAACAGTATAGGTGTTGTTTCCAGAATACTTGGTTCTGAGTTTTTGACTAGTATTGTATTGAGCATGTTCTTGAAAGAAACCCATAGTACAGTTTTTCCAGATACTACTGTACTTGAATGGTTAATAATGCTATTTAAATTATATATGAGAACAAAAATTAAACAAAGGCAATGAAATGGTCCTAAAGAAAGTAAATCAATTCCAGGGAAAAGGTTTCCTTTTTGTAAAAATTTAGGTGGAGAAAACCACTTGGTCCAACTTGTAAACTTAGGATTCTAAACTTTCCCTTTGACAGTCTGGTATAATCTTAAGAACCTCTTCTCAAAATAATATTTTTAAATACATAAGACTACAGATTAAACCAATTGAATTGAAATAGTATGTTTTTTTCCTATCCATATTCATGGATTTCTTAAAGCTTTTTCAAGAACCTCCACCCTAGGTTGGCAAAGTAAAGCCAGAAACTCACATAAATTCCTCCAAATTTCTCTCCAAATCTTTAAAATAATATCTAAATCTAATTTTGGAGTAACAGAATCAAGAAAAGATCATGGTAAAACATTTTTTCCAGCCAAAACAACTTAGAGGAGTAGGAAAGGTCTTTGTCACCAGGGTGATTGTCAGACCTGTAATGTAATGCAGCGTAGTACTTGTATGCAGCTACATCATCATCACATGAGTTCTCAGTTCATAGGAGAGAAGACAAGTCAGGAGTTTACAGGAAATTGCTGACAGTGGATGCAAGACTCTATTGCTTTGTCCATAGATAGTTCCACGTCTTAGTCATAGGGCAAATAAGCGCATTAAAGGACTAATGCTGTGAATTCATTATACCATATTTCCCCCAAAATAAGACCCAGCTTTACATTAATTTTTGCTCTTAAAGGTGCATTAGGATTTATTTTTTGGATGTCTAGAGATAGGCAGTCATTCGTGCAGAAATCATTCTTCTCTCTTCAAGAAAGTTCCTTAGTATGGTGAGTGCCTGCTGAATTCCAGACTAGCAGATCTCTTTGGTCTCCTGGTGAAACAAGTGGCAAAATTAAATTGATCCATTTCCTTATACCTGTGTGCACCAGATTTGTTCAGGTTTCAAGAACATGAATGTCTAAAATATGTTTAATCTTATTTTTCTTGCCCTTGGTAATGATTAGATGTGGGACTTTCTTTCCATCCAAATGTTAAGTGCTCATATTATTTCTGCTTTGTGTCTGTACTTTTATTTGCAATTTGTCAATAAGTTAAGTTAATATGTTTATATAGGCATTTACTTCCCATTCAAAGGTACCTGCTTGGATATTTACAAATACTTAATTATAACTTACACAATTTTTAAGTGTTAATGTCAATATTTTATATATTTAGATTTAATGATTTATTATTTTATAATTCAATACATACATTGTGTTGCAATAGATGTAGTAAATGTGTCCGTCTGGCTAAATGTTCTCAACTAAGGCTCACTTGGGGGGGTAAGGTTTATATTGTAAGTATCCTGAAAAAAAAATCTTGCTGGGGGCTTATTATGGGGGAAGCATGGAAGAAGCTCTGATCATCTTGTGATTGTTCACAAGGTAACAGGGGCCTGGATCTCAGGTTCAAGGCAGAAAAAGAGTGCTTGTAGTCATGCATACACTAGGAGAGCAACAACCATATCCTCTCCTTAGATCATACCACTTTGGAAAAACTGAATACTTAAACAGACCCCCAGAATTAGCTCTGAAACATCTGCAAAAACATTCTAAAGCTTGGGAGCACTGTTCAACTCTAACATCAGGAACTAGGCTAGAAAACATGAACAAATACCCCTACTCCCCTCCCTCTCCCCAAAGTAAACTTAATTATAGAAAATTACTGGGCTGATAGGGAAGATAACCTCAAAGAAAGTGAAATCAAAACAGCTACATGTGGGGCAGCTAGGTAGTACAATGGATAGAGCACCTGCCCTGCAGTCAGGTGGACCTAAATTCTAATTTGGTCTCAGCCACTTGACACTTAGTAGCCATGTGACCCTGAGCAAGCCATTTAACCCTGATTGTCTCCAAAAGGTGGGGGGCAGCTAGGTGATGCAGTGGATGGATCACTGGTACTGGAGTAAGGAGGACCAGGGTTCAAATTTGGCCTCAGACACTTGAATAAGTGACAACCCCATTGCCTTGCAAAAATTAAAAAAAAAAGTCAAGAGAAAAAGAGGAAAAATAGAATAGAGAGAACTACACAATAATCATAATTGTGAATGGGATGAGCTCACCCATAAAACAGAAGAAAATAGTCAAATGGATTAAAATCCAGATTACAGAAATATGTTGTTTATAACACACTTGATGTGTTTTTTGGATTTTTTTTGTAAGACAATGAAGTTAGGTGACCTGCCCAAGGTCACACAGCTAGGTGTTATTAGGTGTCTGAGGTTGGATTTGAACTCAGGTCTCCTGACTCCAGGGCTGGTACTCCATCACTGTGCCCCTAGCTGCCCCAGAAACACACTTGAAATAGATGGTGACATACAGAGTTAAACTTGAGCAGAATCTCTTTCTCTTCACTTGAGGTTAAAGAAAAAAGCAGGAGTAGCAATCATGATCTCAGACAAAGCAAAAGCAAAAATAGATTTAATTAAAAGATTGCATAGTAACATCAAAACTAAACATTACACCAGTTTGTAACATCCAAATTTTTTGGAATGGTCTGGGAGAGAGCTTCATTTCACCATCTTTATTTTGTGCCCCCCCCCCCCCCAAATTCTCAAGGAAAAAAAGTTGTGAGTTACAGAAATAAATAAACAAAAAATGCTAGTGGGAGAATCTCACCTTTCCCCTCTCAAAAACTAGATAAATCTAAGTGTAAACAAGAAAAGATAGAAATAATAAACCTGGATAAAGTTGAATGTGAATAGAAAGCTAAACACCTTTATTTAATTTATTTATTTGTTTATTTATTTATTTTAGGTTTTTTCAAGGCAAATGAGATTAAGTGGCTTGCCCAAGTCCACACAGCTAGGTAATTATTAAGTGTCTGAGACTGGATTTGAACTCAGGTACTCCTGACTCCAGGGCTGGTGCTCTATCCACTGTACCACCTAGTCACCCCTAAACACCTTTTTCTCAGCTGTACATAGCATCTTCACAAAAATCAATCAAGTATTAGGGCATACAACCAAGTGCAGAAATACAGAAATATTAAATGCACTAGTTCAGACCATAATGCAATAAAACTTATATTCAGTAAAGGATCATAGAAGGGTAAATTAAAATTTACTGAAATTAAATAATCTAATTCTCAAAAATATGTTATCAAAGAGCAAATCATAGAAACAATTTAATTCAAGGAAATGACAGTAATGAGACATCAACCAAAATGTATGGGATTCAGCTAAAATACCATTATCTCCCCATGTATAAGACACTCCCATGTATAAGATGCACCTTAATTTTGGGGCTCAAAATTTGAAAAAAAAAAGTATTATATAAAGTCATTGAATTCAAGTTTTATTCATCAAAATATTCATACAACTCCTCATCACTGTCAAAACTCCCATCCATTAGCTTGTTCTCATCTGTGTTTGATGATAACTAGCTGTGTTAGAAGAGGCTCAACTACTCTCCTGCATGTAGTCTGGTCTATGGTTGACCACAAATACTCTCTAGGCAAGTCTGGTGTGTGGACGCATGCTTATTAGTCCATTCAGTTTCATGAATCTGTGTCCTCCTTTTGAAATCAGCAACTTCTTGTTCATCAGTGATTCCTCTGGCCTCTTGCTGAACCATCTCTGTTGACACAAGAATTCCACTTGCCCATTGCTTTTAATACATCTCTTCTATTCCCTCTCTAAAGCAGGCCATTTTGCTGACTTGCCTTTCATGGTTACCTTCTGCCGTGGTGTTTTCAGTTGGGTTTCATCTTCCCTTAGCCAGTCTTGGATTGTTTTCTCAGTTAGAGGAGGACTACAAATCTTTTCTGAGCCATTTCTCGGTATAATGTGGCAAAATGTAACCAAATATACTGGTAACAAATGTTAAACAATGAGCTTAAAGATACCAAGTGCGGAAAAAATTTCTTACTTGAGAAATGCAAGTAAAAAAATCTACAACTGCTGTATTAAACACTCCCAAAAAAGAGTGCATCTTATACATGGGGAAATATGGTGGCAGGGTAAAATGTATATCTCTAAACACATCAGTAAAATAGAGAAAGAACAGATCAATGAATTGGGCTTGCAACTCAAAAAGAAACCTAGGAAACAAAACAAATTTAAAATTCCTATTTTAACACTAAATTGGAAATTCTAAAATTCAAAGGAGGAATTAATAAATGTACAAAAACTACTGAAGTGATCATAAAGTGAAGAGCTGATTTTTTTAGGGGGGGGAATTAGACCATTACTTAATTCGATTAGGAAGAAGAAAAAACAAATTATCAGTGTCAAAAATAAAAGGTCTGAATTCATCATCAAAGAAGAGGAAATTAAATCAGTTATTAGGAGCTCTTTTCGTTAAGTATCTTTGGTATCTTTAAGATACCAATAATTCTGACATTCTAAGTAAAATGGATGAATAATTACAAAAAACTTAAAGCTAGATACAAAGTTTTAGTGTTTCTCTGAAAAACTCATTTCTTGAACATGAGTTCAAGTTAATGGAGTTAAATTTTAAACAACTACAAAATTTTTCCCAATTGAAAAAATGACCTTAGGAAATGAACAAGTAATTTTCAAAAGAAGAAATCAAAACTTTATTCATATAAAAAATACTTTAAATCAACATTGTGTGATCATTTCTAATAAAATTGACTTTTTTCTTAGCACTATAGAAATAAAAGATAACTCTGAAAGACTTGTGCTGGAAAATACCATCCACATCCAGAAAAAAAAAATTATATCAACTGAATGCAGGCCAAAGCACTATTTTTCATTGTTTTGATTTTGTTTTAATTTTTCCTTATGTTTGTCTCCTTGTTCTGATTCTTTCTTCACAACATGACTAATATGGAAATATGTTTGACATAGTTGTACATGTATAACTGCTCACTGTCAAGGTGAAAGAGGAGGGAAGGGAGAAAAATGTAGAACTCAAAAAACAAAAAAAATAAATATTGGAAACTCTTTACATGTAATTGGAAAATAAATAAAATTAAAAATGCTATAAATTACTAATAGAGAAATGCAAATTAAAACAACTGTGAGGTATCTTCTCATGTCTAATATAAGGAAATGACATATTGGAGAGATTTTGGAAAAAACAGGGATGCTAATGCATTGTTGATGGTGTTGTGAGAAAATTCAACCATTCTGTGGAGTAGTATGGAACTATGCTTTCCAAAGAGATAAAAGACAAAGGACCTATTTGTACAAAAATATTTCTAGCAACTCTTTTTATGGTAACAAAGCATAGGACACAGGATAACCATTGGGAAATGACTGAAAAAATTTGGTATATGATTGTAGTGGAATATTATTATACTTTAAGAAATATTGAGCAGTTGAGCAGGATTCTTTCAGAAAAACCTGGAAACAGCTAGGTGGCACAGTAGATAGAGCACTGGCCCTGGAGTCAAGAGGACCTGAGTTCAAATGCAGCCTCAGACACTTAATAATTACCTAGCTGTGTGATCCTGGGCAAATCACTTAACCCCATTGCCTTAAATAAAAAAAAAAAGAAGCAGGGGAATATTGTATTGAGTAATACACAATGATCAACTGGGACTGACTTGGGGGTGGCTAGGTGGTGCAGTGGATAAAGCACTGGCCCTGGAGTCAGGAGTACCTGGGTTCAAATCCGGTCTCAGACACTTAATAATTACCTAGCTGTGTGGCCTTGGGCAAGCCACTTACCCCCATTGCCTTGAAAAATACATATAAATAAATAAATAACTGTGCCTGATTTGGTTATCATGATCAATTCACTAATTCAAAATAGTTCTGAAGGAATATGATGAAAAAAATTCTATCCTTTCCAGAGAAAACGATGGAATCAATGCAGACATAAGTGGGTTTTTTACTTTATATTTCTTGTAGTTTCTGCACTTGTTTTTCTTTTGCAACATTGCTTATGTAGACGTTTTGTCTGGTTGTATATGTATAATCTATATTGAAGTGCTTGTCTTATAAGGAGTAGTCAAATTTTTCCTTTCCTATACCTTTTAATTGTTCTTCTGACTATTCTGGTTATATAAAATATAAAATATAAAATATTCCACTATCTCAAGACTATGCAGACCAAAGCACTATTTTTCTTTTCTTTTTTCTTTTCTTTTAATTTTTCTTCACACCTATCCTCTACCCCTTTGCCATTTCTTTTATCTCTAGATAAAAGAATCCTCAATTTTTTTAAGTGTTTACTTTTGTGATATGGATTCAGATCCCCTCTTTTCCTATTATAGTCACTTTGTGATAGAATTATCTAACTTCCAGCATTTTAAGGATCATAATTTTGGTAGCGTTGTTCCTTCCTTGACCAAGACTGATTGCAATTCCTTTTGTTTGTGGATTCTTTTTTTTTTTTCTTTACTGCATCAGGAGGAACATAGAGGTGATACACTATATTTACTCTTGTTAGACATCATCTGGAGTTTTTATTCATTCCTGGACACCACAGTTTAAGATAGACATTGATAAACAAGTGAGTCTAGAGGAAAGCAGCCAGAAGGCCTGAAGTACTTGATAGGATGATTGATTGAGAATACTAGAGATAGTTAGTCTATGCCTAGAAAAAAACTTAGGAGGGACATGATAGCCATGCTCAAGTCTTTGAAGGGCTAGTAGTAGAGGTGTTGTTTGGGGTGAGGTGGGGTGGCTCAGTACCAAGAGCAATAGACAGAAGTTGCAAAGAGGACAATTGAGCCTTGATGTCAGGAAATAACTTGTTCTTAAATAAAGCTTATAAAAAGTCTACTAGCTTTCTCAGAGAGGTGGTAAATTCTTCCTCCTCAGAATCAAATAGAGTTTGAATAGCTACTTCTCCAGTGTAATATGGTGGAAATTGTTGTGGAAACCCCTTCCTACTCACAAATCCTGTGGTTCTCTAACTCTGGAGATAAAATTAAGAGAGTTTCCTGGCCAAAAATTCATCATCCTGCAATCCATCTACTACTTGAATGTTGCTGAACAGCCATATCAGTCTTAACCATTTCTTAAGTCCTGAAATACATTTTTTCCTTAGAGAGAGTTTGGTGTAGAAATACATGAAGCAGTGATATAGAGGGGGAGAAGGAGGGGAGAAGAGGGTCATTGATAGGACAGTTTTGAGGAGAGAATAATCACAAGCAAAACAAAGTAACTGATCCTAAAAGGGGGAGATCAAGGTGGGAGGATGGAGAAAAGCAAAGAAGTGGAAGCTAATGAGGTACTCATTTGGGAGATGGCTAAACAAATTGTGGGATCTGAATGTACTAGCACATCATTGAGCCATAAGATATGACAAAAGAAATAATTAAAGACAATCTAGAGCTAATATGAACTAATAATAAAGTAAGCAAAAATGTGTACAATTTATACAAGGAGATTGTTTTAAATCCTACCCAAAGGACAATTTATTTTCACAGCCTTCACCACATTGGCTTATACTCATGCAAGTATTAATGCCTCCCACCTTAAGGATCAAATGAGCCAATTTGACTGCAATCAGTAGTCCTTATCACTTATTAAATCTGTTTTCAGATATGTCCCATTTATACTAATGCAGTTTTTGCAGTGTTGCAAATAGGTTAACAGATGAAGTTTACTAAGATGCAAGAGAAATATCTATAGACCACTGCTGTCAAAAGAAAAATGATTATATAGGTTTGTATAGGAGATTAGTCAGAAATTTTTTTTCCCTGCTTCATATTTATCAGAGGGTTCCTTTTTTGAAATATCAAGCATTTCAAAGGAGGACCTGATCATTTGTGAAAATTTTGAAGATACGAGGTTAAAAGGCTACCAGTTTGACTGTATTTTGGGGGAGGGGATCTTGGCAGTGCATTTGGAGTTTGGCCCATATCTTCTTTTTTTTCCTCTCCCACCCCTCCTCCCACTCTGCAAATGTAGATTTGGGCAGGAACCTTGCGAAAACTTCAGCTGCATTTGCAGCTGTGTCAGCATTAGGTCTCAGTGAGGTCTTGCTATAGAAAAGTGTCTGTTGTATTCGGTTTCCGCTTGAGTGCTACTGTATACATGCAGCTAAACAATGGGAAGAGGAAGGCAGGATTTGAATGCAGAGAAAGTGAATTGGAACAAGCTTTTTTGTGTAACACTGGGTTCATTTTACAGGATATTGGGAACCATGGAGGAAATTTAACACATTTATTAGCAATAGAGTGATTTGTGAAATAAACAACGAAATTTTCTTTTTTACTTTTTAAAACGTGATTTTTTTTTTCTCCTTTCCTTTTGTCATTGTAGTTAGAACAACAGAGACAGCAGTTACTCACTGAACGCCAAAACTTCCACATGGAGCAGCTAAAATATGCTGAATTAAGGGCTCGGCAGCAAATGGAGCAGCAGCAGCATGGGCAGAACACTCAGCAGTCCCATCAGCATTCTGGAGGACCTGGTATGAACCCAATTGGAGCACCAAGCCATCCAGGAATGTTACCTCATCAGCAACCCCCTCCTTATCCCATGATGCACCATCAGATGCCCCCTCCTCATCCACCCCAACCAGGTAAGGGTGTAGAGAGCATCACTGAGCCTTAAAATAACTCAAATTTTTGGGTTAACTGTTTTTGCTATGGTTCTATTCAAAATATCAGTTTTAGTCACCTGGAGGTTAAAATAACACTTGTCACATTATTACAGAAAATTAGTAGTAGAAATAAGAGGCATTAGAGGATAATATTACGAATGTTGAATTTTGGAATGAAAATGACATGTAAGATATTCTGAGGAATGTTGAGAACATCTTCCTCTCAAATTGAAGACCTTGGATAGATCACTTAATCTCATTTTTCTCATCTATAAAAAGGGTATGGTGATGCTTATTAGATTTGCTAAAAGAAAATTGAAATAGATAATTGTTTACTCTTGAAGTATTTCTTTTCAAATTGTCTATACTTATTTTCACGTACAGATCTATAAATTACATATAGACTATATCATCATGACATTCTCCCTTTGAATCCAGCCTACATGACAATAGTATATTCTTGAGTTTCACTTTCTTGGGTCTAAGCAAATGAAGCTTCCTACTTTTGCAATTTTGAACAAGAAATTCTTTCTTTGATGTCTCAAATTTCCCATTACCAAAAAGTACAGGCTCCATGAAACAAATTATGTGAGAGATATTTGGGCAAGTTCAAAACCTCACATCTTTAGTAACATTTTATTTTGTAGAAAGGAGTCATTTCTTGATTTATGCAGTTTGTTGAGATTTTGTCCTCATACTGTAACTATCATATCTATCTTGACCTCCAAAGATCGATATTGTATCCTTTTCACAAAGCACAAATTCTGGTCAATTATTTAGTCAATTATTTATATAGCAAGACCTCATAAGTTATCTTAAATTTAGGTTTGGCATGAAGTTCATTAAAATCTTTAGATGTTTCTGTAATTTTAAATAAATTCTTCATGCTTTTGTTCAATTTTAGTCAAAAGTGGTGGTGTTTTATTTATTTTTTAATTAATTTCAAGACCTAAAGTACTTGACAAGTAAAGAGATTAGGGTAAGTCTTGATATAGCTGATGGATACTCAGTGACTATAGCAGTCAGTAACACTGCACATAGTATTTTCCAAGTGGAAAATATAGGAAATAGGAAGTATTTTCTTATTTGTTTTATGTAGAAAAGATGGTCAAAGAAATGGTACTGCCTTTTGCCACCTGACCTCAGAAAATAGTCAGATGTAATTGTTTCTTAAATATGGAGTGTGACACCCTAAAAAAAGTGTTTACAAAATAAAAATAATCCCTCTTTTTTCTTTTTATTACTCACAAATCAATTTTTATAATTGATTCTTTTAGGGTTCAAATGTAAAATTAAGTCAAGTAATAGTAGTCAAGAGAAAAATAGAATCAAAAACCACCCTCAGAAGCAAGGGGGGGGATGTTAATAGACACATATTTGCATACTTTGTAGCTCAACAAAATAGGAGTTAAGAAACTCTAGTAAGGGAGGAATATTGTATATAATCTCTCAATGAATAATGGTCTGCATGCTCTTAATTTCCTATAATTGTTATTTTAGAAACTATCAACATGAGTCTACCAGTTCACATTCCCTTTATTCACTAGGAATTACTAGGAATTTGCATTGACCCAGAGTTCGTTTATCCAGGTTAACTTTCCAACTACTAAATAATTGACCAGAATTTGTGCTAACTCCTTGAAGTGGTATTTTACCCTACTTGTAACTCCTTAATCTTAGTTGTTAGAACTGTAACTGAATGCCCTGAAAATGTTTCTCTAATGTATGAGTACATCATTATGCCAGATTAGAGCATTGTTTCAATCTGCATAACCTTGTAATGAAGTTGTTATGTAAAGGATTAGCACAGTAACAAGTAAGGAAAGATCCTACCTAAGCCACTCTTTTTTTCCAGCCCTTTTTCCCATTTTAATGTTTAGAGTTGAATTTGTATGAAAAAGAGCCCTGTTTCTTCTTCTGGTGCTGCTTCCTGACTTGGCTGGGTAAACAGAACTAGCTTTCTACTAATTTTTTTTCCATTCTGTTTTTTATGGTGAATGGAAGTGATTGGTTTGCTTTTTTTCAGGATATTATAATGGAATTTCATTTAAATTTTTAAAATTTTATTTTAAAAAAAACATATTTTCTGTCATCTCTTCCCTATTGAAAGAAATGAAAATAAAATTCTTACAACAAATATTCCTATTCAAACAAAACATTCTTCCAACATTAGCTATGTCGTAAAATATATACCTTAATCTACACTTGGAAGTCATTCATGTTGTAATTTTAAAGGCTTCAGAATTATTAGAACCTAAGTTCAAATCCTTTCATTTGATAGATGACAAATCACTTCACCTTTTAACACTGTTTTTTTTTTTCTAGGGGTTGGTCTAGAGTTTTCAAATATGTAGTCCATAGTATTCCTGAGTGTAGCCTGAACCAAATTAAGTATAATTGGAAAATGTTTAACAGAATAAATAAAAATATAGTACCAAGGATATTGTTACATTTTAAAACTCAGTCAGCAACTGTGACAAGGATCCTTTGGCCCCATTTAGTTTAGTGTCAGACTAGTGCTATGTAAAAGCAGTATGTTGTTGTAAAACCTTCTTGAGAAGATTATTATTAGAATGCCCTTTGAAAGTCTGATTTAGATGTAATTTATTTCTTTGGTAAGAGATCTTATATTGTATTTGATATCATTCCCCTCAGTCTTGAAAATAGTGCTTTTGGATAAAATCTTCCTCTGGAAATGAAATGAGACTGTCAGTCTGAAACACAAAACTGAATTAGGATAAAGCATTGTTTATCTGGCATTTTTAGGTAATAGTGAACATTGCTCCATAGACAAGAATTTCAAGAGACAAAAGCATCTAAACTATTATCTATACCATTGCAGAAGAGCCTACTCTAATAGAAAAATATAAAGATCCTATTGGGAATATAGTGTGTATATAATTAAGCAAATGTAAGTTAATTTGAGGAGGCAGGAGAACTTAGGAAAATCATTGTAGAGATGAAGGATACAACCTCATATATTAAGAATAAAAACCAACAAAAGAATACAGAATACAAATTGTAGAAGTTTTGATGTTTTAAATTCCAGACCAAGGCATTTTCTTGGCAAAGATAAAAGTGTCTTGCCCAGCATCATATAGCTATTAAGTATCTAAGGCCAGATTGGAACTCAGAAAGATCAGTCTTCCTGATTCCCAGCTCCCATTGTGTACCCAGCTGCCCCAGATATATGGGACTACCCTAATCAAACCTCTTTGTTTCTCTACTGAAGGTGGAAATAACACACCATTCCAGTACCTTTACCAAGAAAATCCCAAAAGAAATCATGTAGAGGTGGACATGACTGAACAGCAACAATGATAAGGGTTAGACCTGTTTTTGCAGTATACATTTGGTGGAATTTAAAAGGGGAAATGGCAGGACCCAAGTTGTTGAAGGGAAACAGTTCAATAGACTATCTGAGAAATGAACAAGATGGGCAGGTAGATGGCACAGTAGATAGAGCACCAGCCCTGGAGTCAGAACCTGAGTTCAAATGCGGCAGGCCGCTTGACCCCATTGCCCTGCAAAAACAAAAAACATAAAATAAAAACAAAAAGAAATGACTGAGAGCCTGAAGTAAGATGATGTGTATGTCAGTGGGAAGAAGGAAGTCATTGTAAGAGATAGTCAGTTCTGCAAAATATATTTGTTCCCCCATAATACTATCCTTTGGAAAATTGAGCATAAATGTAATGGGACATTATAGAAAAGACAGCAACCTAATAAAAACAATAAGAGTTTTACACATGTTAAGTAGTTAAGAATTATATAAATATAAGGAATAGTGGCACTGTCTCTGGCCTCAGACTACTGCTCAGTCAGCCCTTGCCCCTATTCCCATGGAGAAGGTTGGGCAAGAGGTTGGGCAAGCTGCAGCTCAGGACTGAAGCACTGGAACCAGCCTTTCTCTGCCCACAATTTGTACTGAACTTGAAGATAAAGATCAGCAGAGCACTTTTCTTCAGCAAAGATCTGAAATTTATTGTGAAAATAGGCATTAGATGGGTTGAAGTTTGTGAATTATTATAGGGTGATACAGTTTTCTGCATTTAGGCTATTCCTGGAGAAAGGAATCAAACAGAAGCCAAATTAAAATTTGTATTATACTTAACTTGTCCCCTTAATATATCAATAGTGTGGGAACAAATTTGCATATTCAAAATGTGTTCATAGCAGAATTAACTGTATTATGGAGTTAGTCTAGACAAATTGTAGCAGATTATTGGGTCTGGGAGGTAAGTGAGAGAATCCCAGAATTTCAGAATTGGAAGAAACCTCAGTACTGTCTTACCAGAGAACTTGTTTTCTAGTCTCCTCCTCCATGAAGGGACTCTACTACCTCCTATGGGGCTTTCCTTCTACTCTTAGATAACTTCAATTATTGGAAAACTGTTTTTGGCACAGTGCCCAGCACGCAATCAGTGTTTAATTCTAAATTTATCTCTATGGAGTTTCTGTTCCATTGCTTCTAGTTCTCCATCGATGACGAGGGAAGAGTCATATGCCTCTGAGATTGTGAAAATTGTAGGGCCCTTAGCAGAAATCAGGAAACAGAAGGACGACTTGGTTTAGGAGGGTAAGATGATATGTACTATTTTTAATATTTTGAGTCTGAAATGGCTATAGAATGTCCAAGGGAAGCTACAATATGCAGTTGCTAGGACATTGGAATTCAGGAGAAAGATTAGGGTATATAGTTATGTATATATTAATAGATATTTTTGAGTTATCTGAGAAGAAAGAATACTAGAACCCCTGGGAGTAATGAATTTACTAAAAAAGAGGAAAGAAAAAGGCCTAAGAGAGAGTTTTGGGATAGAATAATGACCATCAAGTAAATGAGAAAAAGATAAAGACACTTAACTTTTTATATGAGTTAGAGATGGAAATGGCAAACTATTCCAGTAGAACAATCAGGTAAAACCAGTGTCAGAAAAGCAAAGAGAAATGAGAGTTCAGGTAAGACCAGTGTCAGAAAAGCAAAGAGAAATGAGAGTATACAGGAGGAGTAGAATACTTCAAGTTTTATAAAATTTGAAGAGAGCAGTTCATTAGAATGATAGAATTGGAAATCAGAATACAAGAAGTAGAGGAAACAAATGATGAGTAGAGAAATGGATACAGCAAAGGCACGGGATTTCTGGGAGTTTGGTGTTCAGATATGTGGAACAGTAGTCATGAAGAGCATAGGTTTAAGCACTTACTGGAAGTCTCAGTCTTTTCAGCTTCAGATATGGTATCTGAAGCCTTTTCAAGTTGAAGAAGTCTTTCTTCTTCTGTATTATATTTTCTCAAAACTGTTAATGACTTTCTTTCAATTCCTGTGTATGTCACATCAGAAAAGGTATGTGCCCTGGAAAATTTTCCCTACATGTCTGAATAATGATAAGCTTGAATGAATTATATTACTAACTGGAATACAATATGCAAGTGAACTTTAAAGAAAAAAACAAAATCTTTCATTTTTCCTGGATTTATATTTGCCTTATAAATGTATAAGTTAAGTTCTAATTATTCACACTTCTCAGTTCTATTATACAAAAGCTTGGTTTTTTTTGTTTTTTACTTCTTTTTTGGCAAGGCAGTGGGGTTAAGTGACTTGCCCAGAGTCACACAACTAGGTTACTATTATGTGTCTGAGGTGGGTTTTGAACTTAGGTCCTCCTGACTCCAGGGCTGGTGCTCTACTCACTCTATGATCTAGCTGCCCCCTACAATAGCTTATGTAAGGCATGATTACTTTTTTTTTTGCAAGAGCCATAGGGAAAAGTAATGTAGGTTTGAGTGTCCATATAAATTTCTCACTTTATTTTGAGAATTAAGACATAAATAGAAGCAAGACTAATGATAATAGTCCAAGGAAGTATCATTTGTTAAAAATATAAATAGGTTTAAGTGGGGTTTAGAGAAACCGTATGGGTCTAATAATCATTGTTTGGCCAAACCCCTGAACTACATAATTGTAGTCAGCCATGCTTTTCCTTAGTTTCATTGTCATAGGATTACTATTAGAACTAATTGACCCATACTTTATCTGTATATGTTTACATAGTTTTAAAACTTTGTTTCTTCTGATCTCTGGATTAATCTTGTCATAGATAACCAATTCATACATTTTTTCCCCTCCTTTTTAAAAAAATTTTTTTCTAATTGCATGCAAAGATAGTTTTCAATATTCATCTTTTTGTAAGTTTTTGAATTCCACATTTTTCTATCTCCTTCCCTTCCCCCCTCCCCATGACAACAAACAATCTGATATAGGTTGTACATGTATAATAGTGTTTAGCATATTTCCATATTGGGCCAATTCATACTTTTTAAAAAAAAATACTTTGTCATCCCAGTTCAGCTCCAGTTTTTTGCTTTAATTGTTTAGACCATTTCATCGATATGTTTTCATCCCAATTAATTGTTATACTGAGCAACTGGGGTCATACTAATAAATTGCAAACCATAGATTTCTATTGTCCTTAGTTTGAGTGTTAAATGTTGTGAGAGGAAAAGAGGGGCATGCCATTGTTAGGGAATAAGACTAATATATCCAAGTGCATTAGAACAAAGGGTTTGAATTCAGAAACCTTGGGTCAAATCTAGTTTCCAGTGCTTAAATACTGATCTTTAGATATGCTACCAACTAATATCTTGGCTTCCCAGTTTCTTCTCTTGGAAATTCAGGAGTTTGGACAAGGCAGATGAGTAGCGATATGAAATATTCTGTGTTGCTGGATTTAGAAGAAGAAAGATTTCACTGAACTTGCTCCTGCCTCTTAAACTTACTAAGGTGCTACTTTGGATAAGTCGCTCTTTTGCACATCTGTAATATGAAGCCCCAGATGGATGAAATTACCTCTGTTCCCTCCACCTCTAATCTATGTTATGATGATACTGTAACAATATGAGTTAAGTTATTTCTAGTTATATATCCCTGTGATCTTTTTTTCACCCAATAGTAAATCTCCCTAGTTAATCCAAGATAATTCCATGAGAAAATGAGACTTGAGTCCAATTTAACAAATATTTCATGGTTATCAAGTGAAGTTTAGCCTTTATCTAACAACTAGATTTTTTTTTGTTATTTAAGTTGCTTTTGTTGTTTATTTAATATAAGAAAAACTGTCACATCATTTTCCAATATTAACTTTAAAAAAACAAACATTAAGAGCTCTCTCCTGAAGGGAAAAAAATCAGCTGTTGGAGTTATTTTCAAGATAGTACTCTATGAAGGAAGCAGGTCATTCAGGAATCTAGACTTCTCAGTACTGATTCCATTATTTCTGTTCCATTGGAGACTCAGCCAAAGACTGTACATGTGAATGATTTAGAAATAAAATAATGAATTGTACCAAATATTTGAAACTCTTAAGTCCTTTTCATCCACACTCATCTTTATACCATGACAAAGCAAAGAATCCTTGGTTGACATTCATCTCTGTTTCCATGGAGTGATAAAAGTAACACTTTAATAAAATAAGTAATAAACCTAAGAGTATGTCAGCAGTTTTTCATGTCTGATTTAAAGTATAACTTTTCATTTCTTTTAATTTACAGTTCTACTGTTTGCCTCTTATTTATTATTTCCAGTATTTTGTGCCTTAATATTCCTCTTCTAAAACCTTGATCTTCTTTCCCCATGTTAAAGGAGACAACTAATTTTTTTCTCTTTAGGATAGAAGGGGATGGAAAAGCAATTTGATTTTGATAAAGATTATTCATGTTCACTTAAGTTTTGTGTTCTTCATCCCATTGTTATATGCCAGGAAGGCAGATCAAGTAACAGTTTGTGAATATATATATACCTTTGCTCCCCCATTTAAAAGATGATTAGGCCCATGAATGTTTTAGATATCAAGATGACCTCTAAACTTTTAAGATTAAGAAAAGCAACTTTTAAGGGGCGACTAGGTGGCTCAGTGGATAAAGCACTGGCCCTGGAGTCAGGAGTACCTGGGTTCAAATCTGGTCTCAGACACTTAATAATTACCTAGCTGTGTGGCCTTGGGCAAGCCACTTAACCCCATTTGCCTAGCAAAAACTTAAAAAAAAACCCAAAACTTTTCTTCCATTCAAAAAAATAGAACAAGTTTTCTCTTAGTGATATAAACATAAGGGTCCCCATTTAAAATTCTTAGGCTTTCCTAAATAAGTGCTGCCATTGCAATGTTTTGCTACCTACTGATTCAGTTTCATGAAGTAGCATTTGTGAAGCTATCAAAGTAGCTCACACAACATATGACAGTTGTAGGTTCTAGAGGGAAATTCACTTTTTTAATGGAAGTCTTCAGTTTACCTGACAGGTAGTCATAGGTGGCAGAATCTACAAGAAGAGTGGTGCAGCTTGTTCATCCTTGTTCCTCCACATTTCAGGGAATGGTTTAATTGAATGGTGTGAAGAATTATTTTGACAGAAACAACTAAAATTAGTAATGTAAATATAATCAAAGAAAATAAGGCTCAGATTTGCATTTGTATCATGTTACTTCTGAAGGGGGAATTTAGAGGTCCATGAGTCTTGGACTTTTAGAACAGTGCCTCACATTGGAGGAACTTAATAAATGCTAGTTGACTGACTGACTTTAGTAATGAATAGGGAATGTTTCCTCAGCTTCAGAATGTGAAGAGTGAATCTGTGGCCAACTGACTTTGTGAGAACAAGCCAGATTGGCCAAGGCAAGTGCCCTTCTAGCATCAAGGCTTGTTGCCATCGATGTAGGAGGTTATGTAGCCAGCCAAAGAAACTTGAATTCTTGATTCTAGGACCTGAAAACAGTCCAGCTGTGATTGTTAATAATTAGGGAGTAAAATTGCTTTTGTCTTATATCACTTTATGATTGTTTTTCAAATTATTTTTAGAGTAGTTTACTTCTGTGTTTTCCAAATACACTGGGGATGAGGAAGAGATAAGTGGTATGACTTTTAGAGAAGATAGTTTTTTTTTTTTTAATTTTCAAACAGCAAAAATCTCTTTTTCTCCCTTCCTCCTTACCTCCTCCAAAAAAGAGCTAAAGAAAAACAAAAGCCTTATTGCAAGTCATGGCAAACATACCAAGTCAAATAGAATAAGTCTCTGCATTGACCATGTCCAAAAAAAATGTTTCATTCTTCATTCTGAGTTCTTTACATCTCCTTTGAAGGTAGGTAGTTTCATCCTTGATCCTTTGGAATTGTGATCTTTCATTACAGTGATTAAAATTCCTAATTCCTCATTCTTATAAAAAAAATTCTTTTGTTTCTTCCATTTCTTCAAAATAGATAGAACCACAGTATTATCAAGAATAAGAGAGTCTGTTAGCTATCCATTGTAACTCTTATCATGACTTCATTCATAGACAATCTTTCAACAAAAGCATCTGTCTGCTGTGGGGGCAGTACTATTTTTGCACTGTCTTGTTTATGAGGAACTTCCCAGAGATTGTGCACTGTCCTACCAAAATGAAAAGAGCTGTAGTACTTTAGGCATCTATTTGATTCTGGAATAGTGCTAGAGTGGTGACATGACCAGACTCTTGCTTTAGGAAAGGTGGATGGAATGAAGGGGGGAAAGTTGTATGCAACCAAGAAGCTATTAAAATGGTTCAAGAGTAAAATATACCAGAGTGGTAGTAGTATCAGAAGAGAGAAGGGGAGCTATTGGAGAGATATTGTAAAGGTGAAAACTACAGAAGCTGACAACAGAGAGATAGT
Organism: Macrotis lagotis; assembly: GCF_037893015.1. NCBI lineage: Eukaryota > Metazoa > Chordata > Mammalia > Peramelemorphia > Peramelidae > Macrotis > Macrotis lagotis. The sequence continues at coordinate 99,058,226 of NC_133665.1, forward strand.
GAGATGACTCATAGATTGTGAACCTGAGGGATTGGGAGTATGGTGGGACCCCCTCCTATCATAGTAGAAAAGGTGGGGGGGTGGGGGGAATTTCAGGGAAAGATCATTAGTTCTGTTTTGGACATAGCAAGTTTTAAATTTCTATATGACATCCAGTTTGAATTCTTTGAAAGGCAACTGGAGATATAAAATTGGAGATCAGCAGAAAAATTAAGTCAGGAAAGGTAGATTTGAGAATCATCAGCATTGATCTATAGTTGTTGATCACATTAGCCTAGGGAGGGACACCCACAGTTACAGAATGTGATCTGAAGGAGGATTAGTTAGATAAGTAGGAGGAAAACTAGGAAAGAATGATGACCCAAAAACCTAAAGAGAAGCAAGTATCAAGAAAAGATGATCAACAGTTTCAAATTGGGGCTGTAGAGAGATCAAAGAAAATGGGGAACAGTCATTGGATTTAGCAATTAGGAAATCATTGGTAACTTTGAAGAAGAGTAGTTTCAGTGGATTTAATGTCAGAAAGTAAATTGTAAGGTGTTAAGAAGGGAGTAAGAAGAAGAGAAAGTGGATACACCCATCATAGATAGGTTTTTCAAGGAATTTAGCTTCAAAGGGCAGAAGAGAATAACGACAGTTACAGTTATCTGGGGTGGAAGGATCAAAGGAGAATTTTTTTTTCAGTATAGAGATGACATGGGATTGTTTGCAGGTAGTAGGGAAATAACTATTAGAAAGGGGGAGATGGGTGCAGCTAGGTGGTACAATGGATAGACTACCAGCCCTGGAGTTCAAATCCAACCTCAGACACTTAATAATTGCTTTGCTGTGTGATCTTCAGCAAGTCACTTAACCCATTGCCTTACAAAAACTAAAAAAAAGGAGGGGGGGAGCCATGAGAGGTTTGTGGAGAAATGGAATGATGTGGAAGAGCTTCTGGAGGGATAATGGAATTGCCTAGTAACATTTTTTTTCTGTATTTCTTCATTAGTCAAAAACTACTTTTTGAATATATTCCCTCAGTTAACATCCAGACAATCTTAATAACAAATTATACAATATTAATTTTCTTGCTTTAACTCTTAAGGGCTTTAATTGTGAATCAGTGATTATTTTGAAGCGTATTCTTGTACTGTTGCACTTGTTTGGACTAAAAATCATTGTAGTTTTTATTTTAAAAAACCTTTTATAGGATTCTCTTGCTTTCAGCGATTCATTCATTGAAAATTTATTAAGCATCCACTGTGTGTAAAGCACTATGTTTGGCACTGGAAGGATATGAATTTTAAATAATACCAAGTACAGCTTCATAGAGCTCATCATTTGTTAAAAGATAACAACACAGATCACTATAATAAAAAAAATACAAAAAATTAATTGGCAAATATACTAAAATGTTTTGAAATAAAATATTGTGTATAATTAAGAAAGTCATGAATATAATCTGAGGGAAGATTTCACAGAGAAGATGACATTTAAATTGAATACTAGAGGGAGGGCAAATCCATGCTTAGCAAAACAGCATGTTAAAAGGACATAGAGCAGTTCACCTTAGCTAAAGTGAAGTAATAAGAGATAAATCTGGAAAGGAAAGGGTGGTGCCAGTCTCAAATACCCAACAAAACAGGTCAATTTTTACTGGATGTTGGCAATGGAAAGTGACTCAAGAGCTTTGCTCAAAAGACTAATTTAGCTAAATCTAAATTTCTGAAAACAGCATTGTTTTGGCCATGGTACAAAGGCTAGTTTTCGAGAGGAAAGTCGAGTTTGGGAGACCTTTTAGGAAGCTTTCCTAATAGTCCAGGCTAGTGAGGAGGTTCTGTGTGAAGGTGAGAGAGAAGAGATAGAAAGGCAGAGAAAAGAGGTGACAGAATTGTGTCTTGAGTGATATTCCAGGAGAAAACAATAGCTTGTGGTGCCTGATAGTAAATAGCCATAGTCAGCACTTAAGTTTTGCAAAGTCTTTTACAAATAATATTCATCTGATCCTCACAACTGCCTTCAGAAATAGGCTCTAATATTTTTTCCATTTTATACGTGAAACCCAGAGTCTAATTTTGAACTGAAGTCTTAAGTCCCACATTCTGTGCACTCTGCTGCCACCAAGCTGCCTTTAAACTGACTGAAGAAAGTCAAAAGGCTTGAAAGTTTCCAACATGGAAGAGAGGGTGATTTGGTGGTACCCCTGGAAGAAATAATGAAATCAGAAGAAAAAGAAATTAGGAAGGAAAAGTGCTCAACTTGGTTTTGAAAGTAAGTCCAAGGTGCATGCAAATGAAGATGATCTCTCGGAGTGCAGCTGTGGGTCTGTATTCCAGAATATTGGGAGCCACATATAATTAAGTCATTGAAGCTGTAGGAGTGATATTTCTAAAGGAGAGCTGGGAAGAATGAATGCCAAGGTGAAGGGGGGGAATAGGAAGAAGCTAAAGGAGTTAGAGCAGTGGGAGAAGAGGAGAACGTGTTTTCTCTCAAGCTGAGGAAGAAATGCTTATCTCCTAAGAAATTATTCTACATTTCATGTAGAATTAAAGAAAATAAAGCCCCCAAAACAAAAGTCTTAAAATTGCAAGCTAATTAATGACTAGCCATCATATTTTGGCGTTTACTATAATTTCAAACACTTAAGAGAAAACACATTTGGATTAGATCATTTTGCACTTGTTTCAACAGGTTTTGAGGGTTCAGGCTAGTGTTTTACTCCTGAAAGATGAATGAAGAATGATTCTACCTGTATATCTCGACACTCCCTCCCCTTCTTCCTCCATTTTATGAATGCAGCTCTGATCTTGTCCCAGTTAAACTATTAGTCCACAGACTGAGTGTACACTTGGTATTAAAGCTCTTCTTTCTTCTCTCATTAGCCGTATACTTGGTGTCATATATCCTCAGGAAGACAACTTACAATCCCTTCTTTTTATCCTAACAAAGTGAGCTTCAAAAACATCCTGAAAGTTTCTTTTTTTAATAACTTTTCACAATTCTCTGTCTCTGTTTAAGTTTTGGAGCAATCAGTAGTTCACAAAACCCTCCTGAAAAAAATCTGAGTGTTTTGGTTACTACTGGGGCATCTTTTATCAGAGTATGTTGCAAGTAACATCTAAAATCATTCCCAGGATATAAATTACTTTAAATCTGTTTGCCCATGGAATTCTTGGGATTACTTTATAGCCTTCCCGGCTTATCTATTCATGACACACTTATGACAAGTACCCTTACATGCCCTTCTACAGGTCAAATGCCAGGTCCTGGGTCCATGATGCCTGGACAGCCCATGCCAGGCCGGATGATTCCAGCTGTTGCAGCCAATATCCATCCTTCTGGGGGTGGTCCTCCCCCACCTGTCATGCCACCAATGCCTGGGAACATCATTGGACCACGAGTACCCCTTGCAGCACCCAATGGCATGTGTAAGTAGAACTCTGGGTCTAGGTAAAGGAGAGAATAGATGATAAGTATTTCAGTTGTTTAGAGGTCTAAGTCTAACCACATTTGAATTAACCAGAATTAGAGAATAGGTTAGTTCAAATTAGCAATTATAGTTGTAGCAGGAAATTTTTGATAGCATAGTGATTCACCCCCCAGTTTGTGAGACTGTAGAAGTTCTCTTCATTCAATACCTTTAGCCAGCTTGACTTCAGTAACTTAGATTCTCCTAATAAGTTGGGAATGCTTGGGGAACAGAGAGGATTATGATCACCTAATTTCCTTTCCTGTCTTGCTGTCCATGATGTGGAATATCTTGTTTATTCAGTAGTCCTTCATGAGACAAACTAGGAGTGAACAGCAAACAATAGAATGATTAAAGATTTGAATAGCAGGCCTTGTAATCAGTCTGTCTTAGGAGGTGTTAGTGTCCAGTAAAGGAAGAAGAATCATTTCTTCCTTTCAGTAATTGATACATCTGCCACATGGTTTCAGTCAGATTTCTGAAAAACTCTTCAGAGGTTTTTCCTAGCTTTTTTTTTTTTTTTTGGCAAGGCATTGTGGTTAAGTGACTTGCCCAAGTTCACACAGCTGGCTAATTATTAAGTGTCTGAGGCCAGATTTGACCTTGGGTCTTCCTGAGTCCAGGGCTGGCGCTCTAGCTTGTGCCACCTACTGCTGCCCCCCCCCCCCAGCATTTTTTTACTGAGCTTTTCTTGTGTACCAAACATTGAAGGCAATAGTACGGGGTATACAAAGAAATATAAAGCACTGTACCCACCTTCATATAGCTTACCATCTAGTTAAAATGACAACATACATGAAAATTTGAGAGAAAAAGAGTTACAAAGTCATGTAATTTGTGGTATATTGGGAAAAAACCATAGATTTATGAATTCTTATATCTAAGTTCTAGTTCCAACTCCAACATTAATGATTGTGTGACCCCATACAAATCTTTTTCATTTCTCTGGATCTCTAGGTTTCGGGGACAGCCTTAAAAGCTAGAACTAGAGCTGGAATGGTAAAATTATGATAGAGAAAAGTTCCTCTTGGCACATTGTCCATTACTTGAGAACCAGTGCTCAGAACTAATACATAATTTCTCCAAATTTTTTTTGTATTAAAAATGTTTGTCATAAAGTACAAACTTCCTATTATTAAGTTACTTTATCTCTATTCATAAATAAAACCATCCAACTTTGATAATTTTGTTAACTTGAGCTCACCTTATACAAATGCTTAAGGAGAAGTATAGAATTGGGAACTGTCAAGGTTCACAGCAAAATTAGAGGGAACCCATCAAGGGCTTAATCCAATATCACCTTTCATGTCCTGCCACCCTTTTTCCATTCTTGTTTCTGCCTTTTCTGGTCTTAAAACCTCTTATTGTCACCTCTTCCATGAATTCCCCAGCCATCACTAATTTCATCCTCCTCAACTTTCAGATACTTAATTTGTTCTCTATAAGAGAACATTATCTATAAGAGAATATTATCACATTCACCAGATACATATCAATAAACATTAATAAGCAGGTGTTTATATAAGGTGCTGTAATAGGCACTGGGGAGACAAAGGTTAAAAATTGTGCAATCTTTGCCCCTCAAGGACTGTAGAATTTACTGGGGGATTCACGTACCTAAGTATGATATACACAAGTTAAAGGATGATAAAAGCTGGGAGAACACTTTGAGCTTCAGAAGAGAGGATTTATGGATCTTCTTAATAATTATTTGTATCCTCATCTTTCCTCTACTGTCATTCCACAAGCACTTGTTAAGCATTGACTTTGCCAAGCACTCTTCACAGAGCCTTGAGATACAAAAGATGGGAGATTACAGGTTTATTAAAAGCTGCCTGGTCATGATGGAACTTAAACTGGACTTTGAAGCCTCATATTTTAAGATTTGAATAGATGTTGAGGATCAATGCATTGTAGATGAGCAGCAGCACCAGAAATCATAGCAGTAGAGACAAAATTGAGTGTGGTGGGTGAGCCAGGGGATTTGTGTTGTCTAGAAAGCAGTCTGATGGAAATTGTCTTTTCAGGAAGTAAATCCCCATGTTTTTCCCTGATTTAGTTTGCCTCCCTCCCAATTGTTTATGATTCCATTATTGATGTTTAACTTTTGAATGTATTTTCAGATCCCCCTCCTCCACAACAACAGCCCCCTCCACCTCCACCTACTGATGGCGTCACTCCTCCTCCTGCAACAGCACCAGCCTCCTCAGCTCCCTAACAAGAAGTAGTTCAAAGAACTTCCAGATCAGATTCCATGATCCCAAGAAGTGGTGACAAGACTCTCTTATTCCTCAGTTTCCTTCTATTTCTTTCAGAAATTTTCCTCTTCCACATATGAGTGCCTCCTTGCTCCATTGTATTCCTTTTGGTGGTGCTCCTTTGTCAGAGCTTATGGGGGACTGGTGGTGACCAGTGTACATTAGATGAAATAATTCACCCTGTGTCTTCCCTGTGCTGAGTTAGGGGCAAATAGGGAATATAACGGGTAAGCCCATCCCAGTTTTTGCTCTTTCTCTGTCTTGGTGCTTCCTTGGGTAATTTTTTTGTTCTTAGTATTTTTTTAACGAAAATAATCCTAAATTATTAGGAACTAAAAGCTGAGAGATGGACTCACTTGTCTAGAAGTGATTGAACTTTGAGACATACCAGATGATGGGATGGGGTAGAGTGCAAATGTTTAGAAGGCACACAAGGCCTTGGTGCACACACTTCTGCCTTTAATACTGCCCCCATTGAGTAGTATGTGTGTGTCTCTATTAGTCCAAGGTATTGTTCATCCTTTGTATCAATATTTGACCCATCTCTCATGCCATGCTGACAAACAGCTCTTTTCATTGATCCGTGTGGCTGAGAGTCTAACAATTAGAGTAAAATTGCTCTTTTCTCCAGGTTCATGGGCTCTGGCTTTCTATGCAGATAGTTATTGTTGGGATGGTTTGAGATGTAGGGAGCTTTGGGTATTACTAGGGGGTGGGCTTGGAATGGGGGAATATATTCCTTAGGTGCCCAAGATACATAGAAAAGTTTCAGAAGTCTAAGACATTAGCCAGCTTGAGGAATCAAGCCTAATAGTCATTGCTGGATGCATTTTTCTCCACTTTACTCTCCCTTTTATTAAAAAACTAAAAAGGAAAAAAAAAAGTAGATGTAGTTCTGAAGTTCTAGTTGATGGAACTTGGTTGGGATGGCTAGGGATGTGCGGGCCCCAAACTACCTCTTGCAGACAGCCAGAGTGAGCAGAATTCAGTGGAAGCGGTACTTTGAATTTAAAACAAGATAATTAGAGAGGTGAGGTAGTGCTATGCCCACCCTTACACCTCCCCCCTTTCTTTCTGATTGCTAACATTCCATCCTTCATCAGGATTTTGATAGAAAACACCTGGTTAAAATGTTGAGGGGATGCCAAGCAAAGGGCTCAGCAGTAAGCTCTTTGTTTTTATTAGGAAATGGATTAGTGTATTTTTTTCTTTTTAAAGATGGGTTATTGTTTTGGGGTTTTTTTGTTTGTTTTTCAGGGACAGGAGTACAGGGATGGGGTCCATTCTATAGGAAGACACAAAAATGCCTTAATATGAGCCCAGTTTGGATCACCACACTCTGTTCCTAGTACTAATGGTTAGTTACTTGATAGTTCTTGGTGACCATTCGGTTTTCCTCTATTACCATTTCCTAGGAGAGAGGACTATTGTGTTTTGTTTTGGGTTTGTTTTTTTTTTTAACTCTGATTAAGCTTTATTTTCCAAAGCTTGTGACTTTCTTACCTTAATTTCTAGGTTGCATTTGCATCAAATTGAAGTACCAAGGTTAGAAGTTTTTGCTTTTATTTCCTGTCTTATCTATAAAGCTTTACATTTAAAGGGCAGGACACATGAACTCTGAACACAGTAGAACATTTTTTTTTTTTCATTATTCTCTGGAAAACAAACATCAAAAACCATCAAGTTCTGCCTTCTCAAGGCTTCAGGTGTGGACTTCAACTAAACAGATGCTAAACAAAGCCCTTTCTTAGAGCACTGGATTTGAACTGTCCGTACTGGAGTTTAGTTTTAATGCAGTTACCTCCAGAGTCCCCAGTGCCTTGTGAAAACAACCAGGGTTTTCCTTATTTTCTGCACCTTCCCACCCTGCCAAAGGAAATTCATTCCAAATAATTACATTTTCCTCCAGGGCTTTTGAAGAAACATGGAATTTTGTTTCAGATTGTAATCCCATTTAACCTCAGGTTGTTAGAGTAAACACTTTTAAATTTCAAAGATCCAGGTAGAATTATTTTTTACTGTATGGGTGATGGTCCTACCAAGTACCTGAGTTCTTAACACTGCTGTGTATCTGTATAAATAACCATGTGGTGACTTTTTTTTTCATCTGATCCTGTGTATATGATCCAGTTTTATTCCTGCAATACAGCCACCCAATTTTGTGAGAAAAAACAAATCTGGTTTTTATACAAATCTGTGTCCTTGTGTGTGATTTTTTTTCCCCAAAAAAAATAAAGATTGGAACTGGGGCAGGAGCTAGGAGGCCTCTTGGTTCTGTCTCTGTGTCTCAATAGGACCCTGCCCTAGCACGTGTGAAAATGTAGTGAATTGATATATATCTGGAACTTTTCTTCTGAAAACAAAAGATGCTTGGAAAATATCCAGTAGAAGTTGTGAACTGAAACCCTTTCCATTCTAGCACTTTATACTCCTTTTCAAGTCTTCATATAAAATTAAAGAAGGTAAGTGTTTGAAGATGCCACAGAAGGCAATGGCTTCTCAATGTGTAGTGTGTGTGTGTGGTTTCCATATATTGACCCTCCATGGGAAATAAAGTGGGATCAGTTAGGGTAATCAAGGTGTGATTGATTTACTATTGATATTGACATGTACTACCTTAGCTGATCCATTCCAATTCTATAGAAAAGGTAGAACTTGTGAACTTGTCTCTTTGGGACCTCTTAAGCAGTATGAGCAGTTAGATTAAGAAGGAATATCAAATCGTATATTACTGGGTTATTATAATCAAGGGTTTGATCTTTATCTTAGTAGGTTCAAAAACAATTACTTAAATTTATGAAGGGATGAGCAAATGAAGTCATGATATTCAAAATTTTCTGAAACTGATTTATAAATCAGAAGACCAAGTTAACTTAAAATGAAAAATTCGAAACAACATCTGTATTAATAATTAATGATTAGCATTACACATAAAGTGTAAGAATTGAAGAGGACCTAAGAGACCATGCCAAGACTAACAACAACCAGTCCTCGGAGTCTTTTCTATGACATCCTTAATTAACAAATCATTCAGCCTTTGTTTAAAGATCTCCAAGATATCGTACTTTTCAGCAATGGATTGTAAAATGTCTTTTCTCTCCCTGCCCTCCCCACCAAATATTGGAACTAAAAGCTGTCATTGAAATATCTACCTAATCATCTCCTATGGGACCAAACAAGTCTTTCTTCACGTTAACCATGTTAACCCTATAAATATTTAATAACAGCTGTTTTGCTGCCTTGCATAAATGTCCTTCAGTCTAAACAATTTGGATTCCTTCAGTTGATCCTCAGATCTACCTATTTGTTCTCTAGGGGACTTAGTCTAGCTTTTTATCATCCTTTCTAAATTTAGCTACCCAGAAATGAACAAATGCACATGTAGTCTTAACAGAGCAAAGAACAAAAGTATTACCTTCCTCATTTTGGAAAACATGATCCAGTATAGTTATAAAGAAACCATTTTCTCCCCTTTTTTGAAAACAAGGATATTTGGCTATCTTCAGTATTTTCCTTGCTGCCATCCTTCCACCTTCTCCCACAGTTTTCCACAGATCACCAGAAGTTGCTCAGCAAATCTCATCAAATTTTTTCAGTGTCTTGACATGTAATTTATCCAGGCCTATTTGTTTGAACTACTTAAAGGTATTCTTTTCGCCATCTTCTCATTTTGGGGAAGGGTTAAAAGAATTGAGATTAACACTCTGTTCCTAGAGTATATAGTTCCACTAAAAGGGATATATTTGCGGAAAAAACTAGAACCAGTCATACACCTTCTCCTTTAGACAGTAGCAAAGATACTAGTTCCATTTCTCATTTCAAAAAATCTAGACAACTTATGTTTTTTATTTATTATTGAATCTTCTGTCTTTTGACATGTTAAAAATTCCAAAATTTTAACATTTCTCACCTTAGTTATTAACAGAGAATTGGTATGGCAATAGGGAATCCTTAAGTTGGAGTTTTAATATCAAAGACACTGCCATTCTAGAGTATTGACACCTGGAACAGTATAATCTGTCAAGATTGACCCAGGTATGTTAATGGTCCTTTCCATCTTCAACAATATGTAAAACTTGTCCAGGATATCTGCTGTGATGACACAAAGAACTTATGCTATTCCCTGTGGGATTCTTACTGCTGGATTTGTTTTTGTTTTTAATTAAAAAAAAATTTTTTTTGGTTTTCTAGCTACATGCAACAGCAGTTTTTACCAATTTTTTTGCAAGGTTTTGAGTTGTATAGTTTTTCTCCTTCCATCTGATATAAGTTCTATATTTATAACCATGCTAAATATAGATCTATATTGATGATGATGTGAGAGAAGAATCAGATCCAAATAGAAGGAAACATTTGAGAGAAACAAATAAGACAACTTTTAAAATTGGAAGATATTAAGCTTTGATCTTCGTTTAAACTCCACAGTTCCTTCTCTGGATATGGATATTTTCCATCACAAGTCTTTCAATTGCCCTTGCTTATTGTACTGCTGAAATGAACAAATCCATCAGTGTTGATCATAACCCAGTGTTGCTGTTGGTGTGCATAATGTTCTGGTTCTGCTCATTTCATTCAGCATCAGTTTATGCAAGCAAGCTTTTCTGAAATCCTTGTGATTTCTTATAAAATAGTAGCATTCCATCACATACATATACCACAATTTGTTTAGCTGTCTCCAAATGGTAGGCAGCCCTTCAATTTCTGATTCTTTACCATTACTAGAAGAACTGCTATGAATATTTTTGTACATGTGAGATTTTTGCCCTTTTTCATGTTCTTTTCAAGATACAGACCCAGTAGTAATGTTGCTGGATCAAAGGGTATGCACAATTTTACTGCCCTTTAGGCATAATTCCAAATTACTCTCCAGAAAGGTTAGATCAGTTCATAACTTCACCAACAATGCATCAGTGTCCCAGTTTTCCTGCATCCCTTCCAACATTGACCGTTGTCCTTTCTGGTCATATTGGCCAATTTGAGAGGTGTGAGGTGGTACCTCAGAGGTGCTTTAATTTGCAGTTCTCTAAACAAGTATTTGGTACCAGTTTTTCATATGACTATAGAGCTTTTATTTCTTCTGAGAATTGCCTTTCCATATTCTTTGACCATTATCAATTGGGGAATGACTTGTTTTTTTAAAAATTTGACTCAGTTCTCTATATTTTATGAATCCTTTGTCATAAGCACTAGTAAAGATTGTTTCCCAACTTATTATATTCCTTTTAATCTTAGTTGCAGTGGTTTTGTTTGTGCAAGAACTTTTAAATTTAATGTAATCAAAATTATGCAATTTTGTTTATATATTATTCTCTATCTCTGTTTTGGTCAAACTGCTCCCCTTTCCATAGATCTGAGAGGTTAAACTTTTCTTGTTCTCCTAATTGCCTTAAAATATTCCCTTTTACGTCTAAATTCTGCACCCTTTTTGATATTATCTTGGTATAGGGTGTGAAATATTGTTCTTTGAGGATTGTTTTAAAAGGCAAAGAATAAAAGTTGGGGGGATATACATACATACATACATACATGTGGGGAAAACATGCAACCTTGCTCACCACGAAAATGGGTCACAATTCAAGCCCAAGGCTGTGTCTAATCTCTGCCCACAGTTGAACACCACATGATCCTTCGCTTGGATGTTTTCAGACCACGGAGTCAGGCTATGTGAGTTCGTGTGGTACCTCTATCTTGATCACTTTCCAAGGGACCAAATGAAAAGGCCTACAAACACCAAAACATTTTGTAGTAACCTTTTTTTTGAGGCAGTATAGAACCTGAAAGATCTTTTTTAATGGACATAGTTTACTTTGAAGTAAAGAAGACATATGCTTAAGTCAGCATTGCATTGACAGTGTTAGTTACAGGTAGCTTTTTCTTGAAATTGCAGGTCTTGTTCCTTTCCCTTTGCCACAGAAATCCAGAAATAAAAGTGAATATCTATTGATTGGGGGGGGGGGTGGCTAAATCAGGCTTCTTAAAATACACTTTAGTTTTGCTGAACTGTTTTTTTTTTTGTTTTCCTCTTTTTCTAATCTTAATTATTAGGAATAAGTTTATTTATTTATTTTAGGTTTTTGCAAGGCAAATGGGGTTAAGTGGCTTGCCCAAGGCCACACAGATAGGTAATTATTAAGTATCTGAGACCAGATTTGAACCCAGGTACTCCTGACTCCAGGGCCGGTGCTTTATCCACTGCGCCACCTAGCTTCCCCTAGGAATAAGTTTAGATAGAAAAGAAATACAGTGGAAGATGTAGGTGATTTTCAAGCTATCAAAATTTTTTATAAGTTAACAGTTTTTTTAAGTAAGATTTTTTTTTGATATGCTTATATTCTGCTTTAATGTTTACATAGTACTTTACTAACAGTCACCCTGTGCGGTAACGTAATGAATATTTTCTGTGTTTAATAAATGAAAAAACTTGAGACTTTAAAAAGGGACAATCCTTGCTAATAACTAGTAAAGTCTGGACTCAAGCCCAGGTTCTCTAACTTCAATTCCATGGATCTCCCTACTACCTTAGGCTGCTTCCCTAGTTTTGGTTTCATGCCTTTGTACATTTTTATGTGCCTTTACACATTCCTTATATTTGTCTTTTTAATGACACAAAAATATTCCCCTACATTGTGGTGGTACAATTTGTTCAGACATCCTTCAATTGTATGAGTGTCTTCCACTTTTCTATCAAGCATGGACCTTTACTTTCAGATATGATTTCTGTAACCTTCCCACTTTTTATCCCCATTCTTGAGTTTTATTTTACAGAAAAGCAAGCAAGAAAATTTGTTTAAACAAAATATTTCTAACAACAATGCAACCTGCCCTTAATATCTGCCTACTTCCTAGCCTGTAAAATGGGGTGAATAATACCTTCCTCCTGGGCTGCTTGTGAAGTTTAACTGTGATAGGTGCTAGTATCTATTGTTATTGTCCTTTGCATCCCTGACTTCTTTTCCAGTGATATCTTGGTGGTCCTAAAATGAGACATGTCAGAATCACAGATCTAGAGATAAACAGAATTTTCTCATAGGGTCAGATATAGATGAATTGGAAGTCATCTAATCCAGCCCCTTTATTTTGCTATTTAGAAATAAGCCCAAAATCACCTGTTCAATATTGCATAAATGATAATGACAAAACCAGAATTCAAACCCAGGTGATATCACTACTGTGTTGGCATTCTTTATATTCTTCAATGTCAGCTTTAAGTGCCTTCTGTGGGCATGTACTCTGTGTAGCCACTGGAGGGTTACCAAGAGCAATTGCTCTGTGAGAAAAATCAAGCTAGGAGAGCAGATGGTATTCACACTGCCAACATGCCTTTTCCTAGAGTTCAGTTGGAAACAGCTTCTTTAAAGTCTTGGAGGTCATGGTAAGTCATAGTAGCACCCATATGAACAATACCTAGGGGCTATGGAAAGCCTAACATCTGGGGTTAAGTTCCTTTCTGAAATGAATCAGAGCGGGGTCAAATATAGAATCTGAAGGAGGTTGCCTGAGGAGCAATTTAAGGAATTTGGAATCTGGCCAGAGGATTATCTCTTGGACTGATCTGAAAGATAAGACTCAAGAGAAAGGGACTAGAACCAGGAAACTTGGTTCTGGATTCCTTCTTCCCTCCTTCCTTAAAGACCTCAACCACCAAAGGAGACAAAATGTGTTTATAATGGAGTGCAAAAAAGAGGATATTGAGTTTTAAACCCAAGTGTAAGAATTGCAATTTTGGAATTGCAAGATTTTGGGTCAGTTAATATTAACTCCTTGACAGCATCCCAGCTCAACCACCAAAGGGGACAAAATGTGTTTATAATGGAGTGCAAAAAAGAGGATATTGAGTTTTAAACCCAAGTGTAAGAATTGCAATTTTGGAGTTGCAAGGTTTTGGGTCAGTTAATATTAACTCCTTGACAGCATCCCAGCTTCAAAACCCTCACCTGAAGTACCTATTACCTTGAGACTTTCTACTTTTGTACTGCCCTCATTTTAAGAAATGTGTTTACATCAAGCCAAAATCTGCCCTCAGGAACTAATATAAAGCCAATATTTATGACAATCTTTAAAATATTCCAAAGATGGCTGTTTTTTAACACCACCCCATCTCCACCTTGACACTCTCCAGTCTTGTACAAGTTGGTCATCTTCTTATTTCAACAGATCCTCAGATGACATGATTTTCACTTGCATTAACCTGGTCTTTTTCTAAATTCTAGTCTTTAAGCTGTAAATGACTTATAAAATGTCACTGGAAATTGAGCACCATACTCCAGATGTGTTCCAACCTTAAAATTGTTACCTTTTGTCTGGATCCTATGTCTTAAGATTACAATAACTTCTATGAAACATTTTTAAGTTTTTAGTCCACTGAACCCATACCCCTCTTTTTTTTTTTTTTTTTTTGCAGTCTCATCTTGTCATAAGTTCCCTATTCAGTTAATTTTTTGAAGGGCCAAGTGACCAGAATGTTGTGGATCTGCACAATAAACTCAGGCTTTACAGCATTTTTAAAAAATTAGAAACCCATTATATACCTGTTGTGAGGAGAGAATAGATTCTTAACTAGGGATAGAAGCAATTATAAAAATTTTAAATACTTTATATTTTAAATAAAACTTTGGCGCAAATTACATGTAGGACATGAAGGAAAGTAGTAGACTAAGTCAAACCAAGAAATGTGTCCAAAAACTTTGAAAAAAGAGAATTGATGAAGCAATTCACAGAATTGGAAACTTGATAAGATGCAATCTTGTGAAAGAATGCTCCCATAAGTAATGCAAAAAAAGTTTTTTAGTTTTGTTGTACATTCAGTTAATTAGCAAGTATGACAAAAAGACAGAATAATAGTGATAGAGAAGTTCATAAGGTATTAGTAGAATTGTGTTTTGGTTTTTAGGTTTTTGCAAGGCAAATGGAGTTAAGTGGCTTGCCCAAGGCCACACAGCTAGGTAATTAAGGGTCAGAGACCAGATTTGAACCCAGGTACTCCTGACTCCAAGGCCAGTGCTTTATCCACTGGGCCACCTAGCTGCTCCAAGTATTAGTAGAATTGTGAACTGGTACAACTATTCTGAAAAGTTTGAAATCATACAAATAATGTGACTAAAACACCCATAATTTTTGGTTCAGAGTTACTGCTGCAAGTTGTATACACAGACCCTGTCATTGGCAAAAGTAAAACATCAAAGTATAGCAATATTTTGTGGTGGTGGCAAATTACTGCAAAGGAAGATACCAATCAATTGGGAAATGACTAAACAATTTGGATTGTAATAAAAAATGAATATAGAGTACAGATAGGAAAATGAAAAGTCACCATCACAGAACAATTTGCTGCAGAAGTACAAAAAAAAATACATAGCTGGCCCCAAAGAGGTAATAACTGGCATTTATATAGCACTTTACAAATATCTCATTTACATCTCACAAAAACCCTTACAAGGTTTGGTGCAATTAACTCCATTTACAGATGAGACACAAAGCTTGTGCAGGGGCCAAACAGGCCACTAAATGATTTGAACTCTCCTCACTCCAGACCCAGCACTATTCATTGCACTAGTTAAGAAATGAGAAAATCATAAAAAGTATGTATTTAAGATCAGTGGTCCATAAGTGTAGATCATTGCAAATAATGTCAGATTTTTTTTCAGTGATCCATTTTACTGAATTTTCTTGGTTGCTTTGGGGAGGGGGAAGTATGGGAGGAAATAATGTAAAAAAATCAATTAAACTTGTCTAAAAAATCAGATCCCCCCCTTTTTATTTTTACTCATCTTGAATACAGAATCCTGAGTTCTTCCTTTTAGCCCATAATTTCTATGGAACCCAAAAGGATGCCTTCTTGGTTTTCTCTGTGCTAACCAAAGTTTTTCGTTGTTCCCTTTGCAGACCTGTCCCTACCCCTACTTCACAAGGTTTCAAGTGCTGGAGCTAGTGCTGGGTCTAACCTTGATCTGGCAGCCTGTGTGGGTGGAACATGTATAACAGAGAACTGAGATAGATGGATGTTGTTGCTCTAGATTCTAGGAGAATAAGCAGTGTGACCTCCTTTCCCAGCACCAGCCAGACCAAAGCCTTACAAATACCACCCACACTGAGAGCTAAAGATTGTGCTTGCACATCCACAAACAAGAGAAAGTGACATAAAATATACACTCTACTGAAAAGAGGGAGAGACAGTCTCATTATTTTCTTTCCTCCCTGCAGCGTCCCACCCCAGCAACTGAAAGGGGCGTTGGGGAGGAAGACAGGGAAGCAGACAGTATTCCTTAAAGAGGAGGAGGGAACCAAAGAAAAATCTGCACACTGACATGAGAGAAGACGCGAGTGTGAGCATGCATACAGACCAGGGCAAAGAGACGGAGTAAAGACACGCACAGATTCTTTGAGTCAGTGTCTTAAAAGATAACACCAGCTATTGCTAGTGTTATTTCATGAGAGGAGGAAGTTATATACTTCACACTTGGATCTACTTCTGATTTTCTCTTAATCTTTAATGATCTGTGTTTTGCACAAAATGCATCTAGGTTGAGAAGGGGTCAATGAAGAAAAACAAGTTTACATGTATGTGTCAACATTTTACAATCATATTCTTTTATATTACATATAGAATTAAAGACGAATGTTTAGATCATAGTAGAATTCTGCATTTAGACTTGAAAGGACCTTAGGAATCATCCAGTCAAGCTCCATCATTGTACAAGGAAGGAAGCAGCTTGCTCTTGCTCTTAGTGTCTAGGTCAGGGCTGGAACTCAAGATTGTTCATTCAACCTGTAAGCAGCAGAGATTAGACTTCAACCCAGTCTTCTTGCTCTACATGATTTAGCTCAGTAGGAATCAGTGAGGAGTAAAGAGGGCTATTAGGAGGGCTTTGTGAGGAAAGAGTGGTAAGACGTAGAATAGAGAACTGGGAAAAGACATTGAGGACCCTAACTAGAAGATATCCATAACAGTTGACGCAGGCCCAGGGAGGTGAATGATCTGTTCAGTCAGAGAATTAATAGAATCTAATCTTTATAATCCTGGAAAATTATCATGGATGACAGACACTCCCTACTTTACATTGTTCAAGGGCAAACCTAGGAACTGACAGTCAAATCTTATGTCATAGTACAGTTTGTGACATTACTTCTAGCTCACTACTGAATTACTTTATAGTAATCAAGCACTATCTTCAATTGATCCCCATAAACCATCTAAGGTAATCAGAGCACCCAAATAGCAGATGGCAGTCAGGCCAAACACCCTGGGCTTTTTTTTTTTAGGTTTTTGCAAGGCAAAAGGGGTTAAGTGGCTTGCCCAAGCCCACACAGCTAGGTAATCATTAAGTGTCTGAGACAAATTTGAACCCAGGTACTCCTGACTCCAGGGCCGGTGCTTTATCCACTACGCCACCTAGCCGCCCCTTCACCCTGGGCTTTTCTTTCAGCAATCTGGGAAACCAAATCTCCCAGTCTGATTTGCCTGAAGAGCTGAAGAAGGCAGTGATTAGATGGGAAAAGTACTAGTTCTGATTAGCCACTTTGAGTATGGCATTTCCTACATAAAAGGGCTAGACCAGATGATCCTCAAACTCTAAAATTTTATTTCACAAAAATAATTGTACAAGAAGGAACTGTGAACCAAACTTATTTTCCAATAAGACAAAAGGATGGGAGAAGCATGATGTATTGCTTTTGACCTTGAATAAGTCACTTGACCTTGACTGCCTCATATCCAGGGCTATCTGGAGTCATCCTGATTTCATATCTGGCCACTGATGGCTCTGGAGGAGAAAGTGAGACTGGTGACTTAGCACAGCAACTCCTCACTCAAATCCAATTCATGTGCTTGTCATGGCATCACCTCCCTACTATCACGGTCTTCTTCAAGAATGAAGAACAAATATTAAATAATGGGTATAGTTTTATTCCCTTTTAGATAGCACCTTCTGTAACTCCACTTCCACTTACACATTGTCTATCTCCATCCTCTCACCCCAACACTTACACAGATGTTGCCAGAAGGCAGAAGTAGGATGGATAGAAGTTTTGGACAGGCAAGAGGGAAAACTTCCTATCAATTAGATCTATCCAAAGGGAATGAGTTGCCTTAGGAAGCAGTGAAGACAATCTTTAATCCATGGCTAACTAATTGACTGGAATGTTGTGAAAGATTTTTTTCTTAGTTATGGATTGAACTAGCCTGACTCTTAAAGTTTCAAAATTGAGATTCTGTGATTCTTCCTTATTCTCTTTTCCTTTCTCAACATTCTCTTTAACCCCAAATGTTCTGTTAAGAATTGCTTCTTGGGGTGGCGAGGTGGTGTAGTGGATAGAGCACCGGCTCTAGAGTCAGGAGTACCTGAGTTCAAATCCGACCTCAGACGCTTAATAATTACTTAGCTGTGTGGCCTTGGGCAAACCACTTAACCCCATTGCCTTGCAAAATTCAAAAAAGAAAAAGAATTGCTTCTTGTGGGGCAGCTAAGTGGCACAGTGGATAGCGCACCAGCCCTGGAGTCAGGTGGACATGAGTTTGACCTCACATACTTAATAATTGCCTAGCTGTGTGACCTAGGGCAAGTCCCTTAACCCATTTCCTTGCCAAAAAAAATGCTACTTCTTGGCCAGAAATATTACAGTGCAAGGGTGTCTTCTGTCTTGTGTTCCTTTGATCCTTTGATGCCCTTGTTCCCAGATCAAAATCTCTGAGCATTCATTCAACAAACATATACTAAAAATCCATTCTGAATGAAGCATTTATTAATTACAAAATGCTATTTTACTGTGTACAAGGCCTATGTGGACTATAGAAATCAATAAGTTGTGGCGGCTAGGTGGTGTAGTGAATAAAGCACCGGCCTTGGAGTCAGGAGTACCTGGGTTCAAATCCGGTCTCAGACACTTAATAATTACCTAGCTGGGTAGCCTTGGGCAAGCCACTTAACCCCATTTGCCTTGCAAAAAAGAAAACCTAAAAAAAAAATCAATGTCCCAACCCTTAAGGAACATAGTCTCTAGTGAGGGTGAGAAGATAAACACACAATTTTTTAAAACAATACTGGATGGGGGTAAGATTCTAAAATGGTACAAAATATGCCATGGCTTAGGAGAGGTTATTTTTCTACCTGGAATAATTGAACGGGCAAGATTTTGATGGGGGGAAAAAGTGACAAAAGCTAGCTCATTTGGAGCCCTAAGTACCTGGAAAATAAGATTGTAAAATTGTGTCTTAGGTAAGACTAATTGTGGAGGGCTTGGAATACCAGACTAACAAGTTTAGAACTCCCCCCCCTTTTTTTTCATAATGGAGAATCCAAGTGTTTCTGAGCAGAAGAGAGCTACTTTAGGAAAATTAATCCTATTGGATGTCCTTGCATAGATTGATGTTTTGTCTAAAGGCACAAAGCTAGTTAGTGGCTGACCTAGAATTGTTGAGAAGTGCACAGGATTTTTGAGACAGAGGTGGGAAGATAGGTGAGCCGGTCAACTTGCAGACCAAGCCAGAGTTCATGCAAAGCAACAGCGGAAAATAAGTCTATAAAGTTGTAAATCTTGTCCAGTACCACCTTTAACAGTTATGGAAATTAACTCAGAGGAACTGATTTGCTTAAAGTTACACAACTTGTGACATAGATCAAATGTTTTTTTTATTTTATTCATTTTTAGTTTCTTTTTTTTTTTGCTAGGCAATGGGGTTAAGTGGCTTGCCCGGGTCCACACAGCTAGGTAATATAAGTGTCTGGGGTCGGATTTGAACTCAGGTCCTCCTGACTCCAGGGCCGGTGCTCTATCCACTGCGCCACCTAGCCGCCCCCATCAGGTCAGACTTGTTGAGAGAAGACAGGACTCCTTAACTCTCATGTTTAAGCCCAGTTTTCCTTACTCTCCCTCCCTATAGTTCTCATAGTGTGGGTAGATGTAATATTCCTCGCTCTTGAAGAGCTCCCTCTCTGCTTCAGAAGACAGGATTTAGGGCGCAGGACGCGAGTGTCACCCTTCAGAGATGACCGAGCCAGGCAGAGGAGCTCAGACATCACGGCACTTCATGCCAGGCAGGATGCTGGGGTCTAAACGAGATCATTTCCCCCGGCCAGGCAAGTGTTTGTGTTCAACCGGACAGGTTTGCCCTATCCTAGTCGCTCCTAGGAGGGGGTTGTCTGGCCGCCTGCCAGTCAGGGCTGGGGGCCCCACTCAAGGTGTAGTCTTCCTCACAGTTCTCTTCCGGCCCCAAAGAGCTGGCTAACTCCACAGCTTCCCGACGAAGGGCGCCAAGGCAGCCCCGTGTGTCCGCCTCCCAGCCCGACTGCGCTTGGTTTGGGCTGCTCCGTTTGGATTACATCTGATCCGATTAAAGCCCGGGCCCGTTTGCTGCTGGCTTGGCAGCTGCCAGCCTTCTCCTGGCTGAGCCCGGGGCCCCATTTGGGAGGGTGTGGTGGGGCAACCAGGAATCCCCCCCGCCAAGTTCCCCTTCTCTGTGAATTGGGGGATGAGAGGAGGGGCAGCTTGGGGAGCTTGTGGGGAGGCAGAGCCGTCCTTCTGGGACTTTGGGCCTCCTCCGGAGGGCGCGAGGACGGGCTGTCCTGGTGTAGCGGCCGAGACCCCCGGGGGGGGCCGCCCGGCTCGGCAGGCTCCCCGCGGGGCGCGCCGCCTGTGCTGGCCGGGGTCCCCGCGCCCCCCGAGCTCCGGGACAGGCTCGTGGGGGGGGGGTCTCTCCAAGCGCCGTCGGCGCCGCCCCCCGAGCCTCCGGGAGGGTCCTCCGCACGCTCTGAGCCCCCCCCACACGCGTCCCCCCGCAGAGCCCCGCGCCCCGCCTGGGCGGGCCCCGCCGCCTCTTCCCTCCCCGGGGCCGCGGCGGGTCCTCCTCCCGGGGGGCCGGGGGCGGGGGTCTTGCCGGGGAGAGAAGGCGGGAAGGCGCCCCCCGCCCGCGCCCGCAGGGGCTCCCCCGTCCCGCGCCGGGCACCCCGTCGGCCCGCCCCCTGCCCCGGGGCGCGGGCAGCCGGAGGGGGCGTGTCCCCGGGGCCGGGCGGGCGCGGCTGCGGGCCGGGGCGCGGGGCGGGGGGCGGCCAGGCGGGGAGGGGCGCGGCGCCCCGGGGCCCCCTCCTCTGCGGGCGGAGATAGCGCGGGAGGGAGGGGGAGGCCCGGAGCCGGCGTCAGCATTACGTGCGGCGGAGCCGCGGCTGCTGCAGTCGGGAGGGCGGCGGCGGCGGAGCCGGGCGGAGAGCCCGCGGCCGGGAGCGGCGTGCCGAGCCGGGCTCTGCGGGGCGCGGCGGGGCCGGGGCCGGGGCCGGGGCCGGGGCCGGGCCAGCAGCGGGGCCGGGGCCAGCCGGGGCCGGGCCAGCAGCGGGGCCGGGGCCAGCCGGGGCCCAGCCGGGGCATGCGGCTCTGGCCGCCCCGGGCGCGCTGAGGCGGCAGCGGCGGCCGGAGGAGCACCGCGGCGGGAGCCGGGACCGGACGGGACCAGCCGGGGCCGGACCCGGACCGGGCCGGACGCGGGCGGGATGGGCCGAGCCGGGCGCGCGCGGGGCGGGGGGCCCGGGCCGCTGCTGCTCCTGGGGGCCGCGCTGCTCCTGGCCGCCGGCCGCGCCGGGGCCGCGCCGGGTAGGTGCCGGCGGGGCGAGGGCGGGGGGCGCGGGGCCGGGGTCCGCGAGCCCCGCCGGAGCCCAGACCAGCGCAGGGGGCGGGGGGGCTCGGCGAGGAGGGGAGCCCCGCACGTGTGCCAGCCCCCCCCCCCCCCACGCTCCCGGGCACTGGGCGGGGGGCTCCCGTGGGTGTCCGCCCCCCAGCCCCGCCGGTGACATCTTCCACCCTGACCCGGGGCTGGGGGGGGGGGCGGCGAGGTGAGACGGGGCGGAGCCGCCGGGAGTGCGGCAGGTGCCGGGGCTGACCCCCGAGCCCGAGCGGGAGGCTGCCCGGGGGGGGGGGGGGGCTGGAGTCTGCACCCCGGGGGGGGGGGCTGGAGGCTGGGGGGGGTGGAGGCTCCCCCAATCGGGGCGCCGCCCTGACGCCCCGGCTCTCTTCCCACCGCAGCCCCGGAGCCCCGCAGCGCCGTCGGGGAGCGGGGCGGGCCCGAGACCCGGGAGAGCCGCCAGGAGCGGGCGCTCGGGGCCAACCACACGCGGCAGGAGGCCGGCGCCGGGGAGAAGGGGGCAGCGGCCCCCGAGGGGCGCGCAGGAAGGGCCGAAGGTGAGAGCGGCCCGTGTCGGGACTGTCCCCCGGGGCCCACCGTGAGGGCCGGAGCCCCGCCCGAAGAGCCCCTGCTGGAGGCTTCCGCGGCAGTGACCGGGGCGGCCTGGCCTGAGGCCATGACTCTGGAGCTGGTCCCCGAGAACCGAGAGGACGTCGGCAGTGGAGACCCCCAGGCCGGTCGGGCCACCCTCCCTGGCCTCGAGGAGGCGCTCAGACAGACAGAAATACCGCCCTCCGGGGAAGCCTGGGCTCCGGCTTCAGAACCCGTGGGGGCAAAGGGTCCCCCGTCCCCTACCCTGGGGGGTCACCTCGGCCTCACCCTGCCAGGCTCGGACCCCGAGCTTCCTGATGTGGCCCAGAAGGAAAACCCCTTGGAGTTGTGGCTGAGCCTGGGCAGCAGCCTGCCCGACCCTCAGGTGCCCGCTACTGCCTCTCCACCTGCGGGCACTCCAGAGCCTCAGTCTTCCTCCGAGATCATCGACATTGACTACTATGATGGCTTAGACTCCGAGAGCAGAGGTGCCGATCTGGGGAGCTTCCCAGGATCGCCTGATACTTCCCATCAACACCTCCACCCCGGCGAAGATGCCCCAGCCTGGAGCCTGACCGATATGTATGATGACTTCACCCCCTTTGATGAGTCTGACTTCTACCCCACTACCTCCTTTTATGAGTTGGAAGAAGAGGAGGATGAAGAGGATGAAGCAGCCGGCCAGGACCTGGAAGACGAAACGGACCAGGGACTACCTGGCTTGACCCCCAGCACGGGGCCAGTTCTTTCCCAACCCACCAGTCACTGGCACGCAGTACCTCCGCAGCAGACTCTGGGGGTGATCCCGGACAACGGTATCACCTTCAGACCTCGACCGGGAGAAGCAGGCAAAGAACTGGCACCGGGTGAGAATGGCACTGTGTGCCGAAGTGGCTTTGTTAGGCACAATGGCTCCTGCCGGTCAGTGTGTGATCTCTTCCCGAGCTATTGCCACAATGGAGGCCAATGCTACCTGGTGGAGAATTTAGGGGCCTTTTGCAGGTAAGGGTGGGGCAGAGGGATGAACACAGTTCCCCACAAAAATCAGTCTGGGGGAATATTGTCATAACCTCTTTCTAGGAAGGGTGCAGTCTTCAGGAAACCATAGACCACCCTAAATCAATCCACAACCGTGTTGATTGCAGGATTTCTACTTAGAGTTTCTAAAGATTTACCAAGAGTTAAACTTACACTCCCTTCCCCATTTCTACAGATTAGAAAATAGGGCCTACCATCCAAATTTTCTGGAAGCAGTTTTCCTGTTCAGGTCTGCACACTGCAGATGGAAATGATGGATTTCCCCTAAGGACAAAGAAAGGATTTTGGATAAGATCCTTGAAAGAGTGAGAAATCTTTGGAGGAGAATTCCAGCTTTAGGAGCTAAAAGAGGATTGAATCTCAAGATAGAAATAAAGGAGACAGCATAGAGGAGGATGCTGGACCTTCCGTTTTTAGTTTAATTTCTATTCTCACTATTAAAGGAGCAAAACTAATCTTTAAGGGAGACAGATTCCCTTTTTTAAAAAAAAGAATAATACTATGTGATAACACTAGGCTTGTTATGAAATATGGAATTGTCTTTCTCTGTGAAAGCAGGACAGTGAGCAGGAAAGTCTAATCTTTGGAGAAAGCTCAGAGAAGTGCTCCTTGGTAAAGGACTTGAAGATCAACCCTTTAAATGGGCAAAATTAGGAAGGGGAGATGTGAGTTTCTTTTTTGGAGTCTCCTAGTCCCTTGCCATGTCCAAGACTGCCAAAAATGTAAATTAACTTCATAGTCAAGACTCTACCTTTCTCTGCTGTCCCAGATCCTGCCTACCTGGATAACCAGTCCATACTTGTAAACTGAGAAGTCTGATAACTTTTAAAACATTGCTGCAGAACATCTAGAATAGAGAGACTGCTATCCAATCCCTTGTCAAATTTATCTCTGTGATGATCTATGTGATTATCTATGATGGCATTCACTGATTTGTCTTGGGTGGGCACTCTCCTTTTTATCTGATGTTTGAATTGATAATGGAGAACTCAGCTTTAAAAGGAAGGGACCCAGGCAAGAATAATGAGGACTAGAAAAGTTTGTTTTCAGCTTTCACAGACCCCAAAGGGGATATCTAACTTGTGGTTGGATGGGTGGGCAAGTCCTCATAAGAATTTCTATCATTTTCTTGATCGAACAATTCCTCTATCTTGGGTAACTCAATTTGAGGTTTTATTCTTGATTTTTTCTTTCACTTAACTCTTGAAAGGGAAATAAAAAAATCAAACCACAGATAAAACCTAAATAAAAAGATAACTTATGGAAATTAGTGTAAAGATTCTGAGTTTTATTGATCTGGGACTAAAGCTTGTATTCAAACCATTTTGAATCATCTGGGATTACTAAGAGTCAGCTGAAGAGTGTCCTCTAGATTTTATTTCTTGATCCCCAGGTAGCTACACAAGGAGTTATTCAAAGGCTATCAATAATTTTATAATAGGAAACTCCAACTACTCTCAACACCTGATTGGTGCTCCAGACTTCTATTTCTAGAACCTTAGTTTGAGGTGAAGGATTTCCACAGAGGAAATACTAGCCTCTGTACCATAGCAATCTGTGATGTGATATCCTCAGCACCCAATGGAGGAAATTTGAATTTTCACCCTTAGAGAGTGTAGCAAGAATATACATACATACATACATACATATATATATATATATATATATATATATACATATATATATATATATGAAGTTGAGATCCTTTGTTACTTCTTGGAGATTGTAAAGGTTCTTAGAGCCTTCTTAAAGTCACAGACCATCCTCATATGGGAACGTAAGATTGCTTTTTATGCTGAACTGCTGGGCTTTAGATTGACTCACACAGGCTCTAGCAGTGGACTTGTAGCAGTCACAGAAGAAGCCTCCCACAATTTGTCCCAGTCGCCCTTTTCTCATTTTTCATCCAAGTTGTACTCACATGTTCTCCTCTTAGAGAATCCAGTTCAAGCAGCATATATCCATCATCTCATGTGCATTCCAGGCACATCTAACTGAGCCCAGTTGGTGTCTGCAGCAGTTTCTATCTCCATCGCCCTCTTCTTTTTTTCTGGTACATAATCAGAGCATTGGGGGCTAACATGTCTGTAATAGAAGGATAAGGACTCTCTGGTAAGAGTGATTTGAGTTCTGTAGGGTCTCCAAAACAGTGAAAGTCTTCTGATGTCTTTAATTGTGCAATTTGGAAAGAAATTTCTTGGATTCCAGGCAATACCCTTGGAGTATTGGACTGGGAATAGTAAATTCCTTATTGCAAAATCCCCTCTCTAGGGCCCCATTCCCTTGTCATTCAGTGGGGTTCATGTCCTCTTTCCATCGCCTTTTCCCATCTCTTTCTACATCTTTTCCCTTTGAAGCAGCCGGGTTCCCATGGAAACAGCAATGTCATTGGAAGAACTGGAGCCTGGAAATGTCCTCAAGGGCAAGAGAAAGTCACCGACAGAGGGGCTAGGACAGTGCTTTAGAAAGCTAGCTATAAGAGACTTTGTGTGATAGTTCAAATAGCAATAGGAAGAGGACCTTGTTCTAGGGACCAAAGAAGTGGGGTGGTCTCTTTGTATTCTTATGCCTTTTTATTCCTCCAAGTATATCAGCATCTAGCTAGTCACGTGTATAGGGTGTAGCTATGAAGTAAAGAGAGACTGGTTCCACCCAGTCAAAAATCTGTGTCATTTTTTTTTAAAGTCTTTTATTATATTTGCATCTTTTCCAGTCCTTTTTCATCTGGGGTTCTCTGCATCAGGAAAACTCCTGTGACTGCCCTTCTCAAGAGGCAGGCAGATAGATGTAGTAGAAAAATCTCTGGACTAGGAATCAAAAGCCCTGGATTCTGCAGCTCAGTAGGCATGTGAACATGGGCAAGTCGCTCAACTTGTCACTCACAACTTTGACTTTCAGGAATGTACTTCATAGATTATAAAATAGAAAGATATATAAATGTGTAAGGTTTTGTATCATTAGCCCTCTAAGCTAGAACTTTTAACCACTTTGGGTTGTGGATGCCTTCTGCAGGCTTGTGAAACCAATGGTCATATTCTCAGGTCATGTTTTTCAATAAATTGAAGGATGTGCTAAGTTTCAGTTAGAGGTTAGTGAAAATAAAGATGCCTTTTTCTCCTAATACAACTTCCCAAGACCCCTAAATCTATTTGCAAACCCTTTTCTTAAGCAGTTATAGGACTATACTGGTTTTGGAAAATTCATTGCAATTTAGGGGATTGGTTTATGTTACCAGTCCAAGGATGTTTAGCCAGGCTAGGACCTGTGTTATTCATTCTTGTCCCTGTCCCCACTATTTCCCACAGGTGTAACACACAGGACTATATCTGGCACAAGGGGATGCGGTGTGAGTCAATCATCACTGATTTCCAGGTGATGTGTGTGGCTGTAGGAACAGCTGCCCTTGTGTTGCTTCTACTCTTCATGATGACTGTTTTCTTTGCCAAGAAACTGTATCTGCTTAAGACAGAAAACAGCAAACTGCGCAAGACCAAGTGAGTCCTTCTATCCCTCCCTCAATAGTGGTATTTGCTCATTCCCTTAGTAAATTTCCCCTCATCCATGCCAGATAAGTGTGGTGTAGTGGAATTTGTTCTGGACTTGGAGCCAGGAGATCTGGGTTTCAATCCTGTCTCATCTTCCTGCTAACTGGGGCCAATTATCTCACCTCTGTCAGCCTCAGTTTTCAGACCTCTAAAATGAGAATAATATTTGTAGTACCCATTCTTGTGAGGAGAGCTTTTGTAAACCATGTAAGCATGGGATGATATGACTTTTTCTTCAGGCAGATTCACTTCCACACATGGTTTTTAAGATACCCAAGTACAGATAGCGCTAACGGCCAAGGCTCTTGTATGACAGTTCAGATAGCCACAGGAAAGAATCTTTAAGAGTCATGTTCTGGAGGCACATGCATTCTCAACCCCTGTTATGATCCAAAATCTCCCTTTCTAGAGCCCTCGGTTTTTGCTCTGCATTCCCCAGGTATCTTTCTCTTGGGAGGGTGGGATGTATTAATGGCATAGATTGTCTGCAGTGCCTGTTTGTCTGCATATGGACTGTCCAGGTACTGCAGCAGTGGCATATTCCCTGTTGGGAATGATGCCACTCCTTGCTAGCAACACCCTTCCTTTGATCTAAAGTGAGAAAGCTGAGGCAAAATATAAGTCCTAATTTTCTGATTAAGGCATGGTATGGGCACCAGAGATTACAGACCAGTTGCTATAGCCATCCATCTCCCTTCTCCTTCCCCATTCATTCCTTCAGACATTAAAAGCAGCTGCCAGCTGCACAAGCTTCCTGGTGTAAGGCAACACAAGGGATCCAGAGATCAGAATCATTTCCCTTGGAGCCATGATTTTTAATATGCCGAAAGGGAAGAGGTTAAAATCTCAACACATCCCTTTTAAAGACCTGCCAACAGCCTAGATATCTATTGTGTCTATCTGTAGATACTCTTACACTTATGTTTCCCTTTGTGTGCATCCCCTACCACACACTCACATTTTTGATGGCTTGTAGATTTTCACTGCAAAAAAAAAAAAAATTGAAGAGAAGCTAGATTTAGCTGAGCTCTCCCACGTTTTAGGGTGAAATTTATCCTGATGCTACCTACTAACCCATTTCATTCAACCTGTAGTCCTATTCTGTGCCCTCTCTTGACCCATGATCCCCAAGAAATGAGACTGAAGGACTTTTTCCTCAGCCCACCCTGGGGAAAGGACAAAACGCCATCTGCTAGGTCATCCTTTGCAAAGTGCAGCTGCTGGCAGCTCTGTGCAGTTCTGAAGCTGGCCAAAGGAGGGCTGGAGGGGCCCCTTTATTATGTCTGTGCATTGAGGCAAGCTCCTTCTCTGTATTTGTGATCACTCTGGAAAGACACAAGCCCATTTCCCTAGCTGTTCAGTCGACACCCCCCCACCACACACACACACACACACACACACACACACACACACACACACAAACACACACAAATGGGATGGGAGGGCAATGGTGTCCTATTCCCAAGCTTCTCCTTAGTGGGAGGAGGGAAGAAGAGAGAATTCTAAAGGATGTAATCATTGACTGTTTGGAGACAGCATAAGAGCATGGTAGGCTTAAAGGGGAACAAGTGAAAAAATGAAGAGATGGATTCTTGGAAAATGTTCCTTTTAAGAACCATTGACCAATGGAAAATGAAATGTTGAAATGGAGAAATAGCAGAAGGTTCCAAAGCCAAGAAAGTGTCTTAGTTTTGTCTTTGCTTTGGGGGCTTTCTCTAGCAGTGAGTTTTCTGTTTCCTAGCCTTGCTGATGTCTCCTCTTGTTGCAAAACTTTCTTTTTATCCAGATCTTTCCTCCAGTTCTGTTAATGTGCTATATGTAGAGTGGGCTTAGGGATATTACTTAGGAGACCTAAAACTGGCCCATGATGTTGAAGGGGTGTCATGGAAGACAGATCTTTAGCACTTGTGACAGTCACTTATGTTCTTTCTCTTTTATTCTGTCCTGGTCAGCAGATTCCGGACACCATCTGAACTCCACAATGATAACTTCTCCCTCTCCACCATTGCCGAGGGATCTCACCCAAATGTAAGGAAACTTTGCAACACTCCCCGTACCTCCTCCCCCCATGCCCGTGCCTTGGCTTACTATGATAACGTTATCTGTCAGGTAACTTGTCTTCTTCTCATTTCCTCTTCTGCATGCACCAGCCCCTCACCTGTGCCCTTGGGCTACTTCAGAGTGTCATTTAGAGGCACCTTTCAGAACCAAGGAGAGCAGCTTGGAAGGTGGGATTTGGGGTGGGGGTGGATGGAACAGCTAGAAATACCAGGATATCAAAAGTAGGAGCAAAGAGACATGGTTGCTCATTACAACTGAAAGCCAGTAGAGCTGGAATACCAGATATAAAGCTCTTAGTTACAAGAATTCTATTATTGTTGATTCAAACCTTTATCTGGGACTTTTTAGAAAATCTAACGATTCTCTTTATTTTTTTTATATCCTCAGAGAAGTTTTGCTTTAATTGCTATGGAGGAGTCTGGTTAGAGAAGTAGTAGTAGTAGGTAGTGTGGCTAACACTTCCAGGAATGTGAGAAATAGAGCATCCAACTTTGAGGCATGCTGTGAGAATTTGGCTTGGCTGACATGCTGTTGCAAAGCTCTTTGGGGCCCAATGTCATTGAAAGATACTGGAGCAGGGGCAGCTAGGTGGCACAGTGGATAGAGCAACTGCCCTGGAGTCAGGAGGACCTGAGTTCAAATCCAACCTCAGACACTTAATGACTACTTAGCTGTGTGACCTTGGGCAAGTCACTAAACCCCACTTCCTTGCAAAAAAAAAAAAAGAATAAATATACCCAAGCAGCCACTAATCTGGTATTGGATCTATGTGATAAATTTAGGGAAAATCAATCAATTTGTAAATAACCAGTCAATACCCAGAAGAAGCATTAAGGACCTTCTGTAGACTGTTCTATGAGCATGGTTCAATCTAATAAACTTCCCTTAAGCAGCTACTGTGTATAGAGCACTATGCTAAAAATTGACAGGGATATTAGATATTAAATTTACATTAAATATGGCCCTGTCTTCCCTGGAGCCTACAATGTAAGAGAGGTCAGGATTTGTTCAATGGGAGCAGCTAGGTGGTGCAGTAGATAGAGCACTAGCCCTGGAGTCAGGAGAACCTGAGTTCAAATCTGGCCTCTGACACTTATTAACTAATTGTGTGACCTTGGGCAAATTTTTTGTCTTACAAAAAAAAAGACTGGTTTAATGTGGTGCAAAAGCAGAATGGGTTCAGGATGAGAAGGAAGGAAGGAAGGAAGGAAGGAAGGAAGGAAGGAAGGAAGGAAGGAAGGAAGGAAGGAGGGAGGGAGGGAGGGAGGGAGGGAGGGAGGGAGGGAGAGAAAGAAAGAAAAAGAAAGATTAAAGAAAGAAAGGAAGGAAGGAAGGAAGAGAGAAGGAAAGAAAAAGGAAGAGAGAAGAAAAGAGAGAAAGAAAGAAGAGAGAAAGAAATAAAAGAGAGAGGAAAGAAGGAAGGATAAAGAAAGGAAGAAAGGAAGGGAGAGAAAGTTAGAAGGAAACAGAAAGGATGGGAGGAAGGAAGGAAAGAATCAAGAGAAGAGAAAGAAAGGGAAGGAGAAAGGAAGGAAATAGTATTTTACCTCCTTTCCATATGAGAATAAATAAGCAAACTAAAAAGAACTTTTTCAATGAAAAAGATAGAGGCTGAGAAGAGAAATGATTAAAGCTTATGGAATGATGAAGGACCTAAATCAAATTACAAAATGCTGATGTCTTAAAGGATTTTCCTTAGAGGTTATTTAGTGCAATCCCCTGATTTTACAGATAAGAAGCCTGAGGGAAAGTGGTTTCCCTAAGAAAGTAATAAGACTTACACTGACTTATCACCTTAAACTGGAAGAGTTAAACTCCACAGAATTACAGGATTTTCAGGTTGGAAGGGACTTGAGCATTCATCTCGTCCAACCTGTACTATAAAACACTACCTATAAAATACAGACCCATCCAGCCTCTACTTGAAGACCTCAGAGAAAATGGAACTCATGACCTCTTGAAACACCCCCTTCACTTTTAGACAGCTCAATTTGTTATAAAGTTTTTCCCTGAAATCAAATCCAGATTTTCACTTTTGCAGCTTCTACTCAGTTCTTGCTTCTGTTCTCCATGGTCAAACAGAATCAAACTAATTCCTCTTTCATTTGACAATTCATCATTTATTTTGAGATACTTGTCATGTCTCCCCTAAGTCTTCTCCAACTAAACATCTCCACTCCTTCAGTGACATGGACCTAAGACCCTTCACTGCTCTGATTGCTCTTCTTAATGTAGCCACCAGCCTATCAGTGTCCTTCCTAACTTCTGATTCCCTGACATAAACATAATACTCCAGATGAAGTCTGATAGGGGCAGATTATGGTGGGACCATTGTCTTGTCATTCCTGGAAGTCATGCCTTTCATAATGTAGCTCAAGATTAGATTAGGTTAGGGGCAGCTAGGTGGCACAGTGAATAAAGCACTGGCCCTGGAGTCAGGAGGACCTGAGTTCAAATCTGACCTCTGACACTTAATAATTACCTAGCTGTGTGGCCTTGAACAAGCCACTTAACCCCATTTGCCTTGCAAAAACCTAAAAAAAAAAAAAAGATTAGATTCAGTTTTCTGGCTGCCATGTCATGCTGACAACTCATATTGCATTTGCAGCATACTAGGTTCCATACATCTTTATTAGATTTTGGATAATGTGAGAGTCCACAAATAAAAAAAGCGTTTAGTTATATTTCAGGTATCTGAAATTTGTGCCTAAAAATGTTCATAGTTAAGAAAGTGTTTAGGGAAACTCGTAGATTATAACTCTGTACTAGAATATTAAAGAAAACTATAGATATTTGATTTTGCTATAGGCTTCTCCAAACTATCCTTTTGAGGCATTGTTGGACAGATAGTCCTAATCTAGCTGAATATGGTCCTATGTCAGAATGGCACTTCTTATGATCAGATTACCTTTTCACAATTATTATTTGTATGCTGAAAAATAGAGCATATGGGATCTTTTGAAAATTTCTAAATCATGCATTTCTAGTTAAATATTTATACCCTAGGTGAGACCACTGTTGGCTTGTGGAAGAAAGAAAAGGTAATTTCTTACCTGTTGAGGGTTTTATAGTATTAGCTATCATTGTGGGGGCAAAAGTTTTGTTTCCCTCTGACATGATGTGATGCTACTTTGTGAAAAAAGATCAAAAGAAAGCAAATTGTTTTATACTAAATTCACAATACATTCAACTTTGCAAAAAAAAAAAACCCTTGGGAGGGAAGAGTTTCCAACACAGAACCCCTAAATCTTTACTGCAGCGGGTTACTTTAATTCTCATTCCTCTTCCCACCAGCTTTCATCATCAGAACCCCATGGAAATTCTGAATTTCTTCTTGGTGCTTTAGACTGGTTATTGTGAAACACTTCCTTAAGTGAAGATTAAGATTGTTTACCAATTAGTAATGACCTTCAGGTAATCATTTCTGACCCTGTCTCAAAAGTTTTGTTTTTGTTCTTGATTCATTTCTGTGTCTGGACTAGTAATCTAGGCATACAAAATCATACCCCCAAAAAAGGAAAAAAGAAGCACAATCTTTAGACATACAAAAGACTTGATTATTCTTTAGATTCCTTAAACCTGAAAGAAGGAACCACCAAGCTCAAACCTCTCATTTTACAGACGAAGATATGGAGACCCAGTGTGGTTGGGTGATTTGTTCATCATAGTCCAAGAAATTAGGGGATTTGGGATTAAAACTAAAGTCTTCTAGTCCAGTCTATTTCCAATTCAGTTAAAATTCACAGACCTTTATTTAGCACCTAGTCTGTGTAAGCCACTATCACACTCTACTCGGGCTACACAGTCAAATTTTGGGGTCTGGTGCAGTACTTAATGGATCAGTTTTCTCTCCAGGTACATTGTCCTTTAAACGTCACACTCTGAAACAGCTTCTGACAAAAAAAAAGTTGCTGCTTTGAAGACTAATGTGGGG
The DNA here is from genome assembly GCF_037893015.1 of Macrotis lagotis. Taxonomy (NCBI): domain Eukaryota; kingdom Metazoa; phylum Chordata; class Mammalia; order Peramelemorphia; family Peramelidae; genus Macrotis; species Macrotis lagotis. The sequence goes on from NC_133665.1 coordinate 99,090,708, forward strand.
TGGGGGGGTGGGAAGGGCATATTGCTAGCCTATGTGCAAATAACACTTCCCCTCCCCATCCTCTGTTACTCACCTCACCTTGTGCTAACACTCACATTGACCCTTTTGGATCGATGTGAGGTAACTGTAGCTGGTGGGCCATCGTATGTAAGTCTGTGTGTGAGTCTCTTGTGTAGCTAAGCAGCAAACCTGGAAGGGATTATCAGGAGAAGAGGGAAGGGTCCATTGTTCAGCAGCAACCTTCCTCCCCCAGCCTGCTGAGGTTGGTGGGTTTATCCAAGTGGAATGGTGAGTATTTTGGAAAGTGGCTGCCATAAGGGCAATAGCAATTCTTCTTTGTATACGACACAAATGAAGGTTGCCTGCCATCTTTATGCAGTCCTACTGAATGCTATGCAGCAGAACTAAAAAGGAGAAAGTTATAGATGGATCCCAGGACCCTCAAATATGGGGACATTCAGCACTTGGAATCCTCAAACTTAGAACCTTTATTTGTTGCTATGCCTTCAGAAAATTTGTCCCTTAGCTATCTCTACTTTTACTTCACTCTATTTCTTTGTTTTTTTTTATCTGCCAAATGTTTTTTTCCCCATTTGCCAGACAGACTAAATGCTGAATTAGGTCCAAATGAACAAATGCTGCAACTCTTAGAGTTGTGGATATGGATCAGAAAAGAGCCCAAGATACAGTCTAGTTCCAATAATCTGGGTGCTGATATGACTGGAATAGATCCTGGGAACATAATGCAGCGGGAAATTACTTAATCCTTTGTTTCCCCAAATGTGGGTCTTGGTTCTGATGTAAAATAGAGGAGCCCACTGGGATGTGGCTGTAAAGATTCCTAATATTTGACTATTCAATCAACTAGTCTTCTGGGAACACCACCTGGAGAAATGTATAGGTTGAGTGGTGTATATATAATATATATATATATATATAGATTCCCATGATATCAGACCCTTTGATCAATCAACAGCTATTTATTAAGTGCCTAGCAGGCACTGGAGATATATAAGTACAAAGAATGGAAAAAAAATCCCTTCTTAGAAACAGTCCCTGCTTAGCACATTTTAATGACTCTTGACGTTGAAACTACTGTGAGGTTAGGCTAGTACAGATATAAAACAGCCCCTCCTGTTGCTGTTTGGACAGAAATATTGAGTGGCGGCTTAGTAACTGTTCATTTTTTAGAATGTACTTCCCCTTACACTTGACCTAAATTTGGGACACTTTTCTGATCTGTGTTCCTGCAAGGCTTAAAGGGACTAAGTTTAGTTTGGCTCCCACACTGTGGCTTCATCAGTCCTAATTTCTTTCTATTATGACAATATACCTGTGGTGTTAGTATGTCCAAAAGAATGGAAGGAGGCATCAAAGGAAACCCCTGGAAGGTAGAAAAGATAGTACCTTACTGTGAGTTCCCCAAAAACCAAAATACTTCTGCTATGGTTCAAAATCAGTTTTACTAAAGGCTTATAAAAAAAGGGATTAAGCTCAAGTTCAGTCACCTGTGATATTTCCCCCAATGACCCTGGAAAGGAAAGTTTTCAAAGATCTCTATGAAAAAAGCAAATAAAAAGGTTACAGTTATTCTGGGCCTCAGTTAGCTATCTTGTTCTCTAATATCTGAAGTCCATTTCTTCATTACTTCAGTGGATGCAGGGGAGTGTACTCCTCACATATGTGAAGAACTCTGTTTAATCTATTCAATTCTGTTTAACTATTAGTTGTCCCCAGATTAAATTATCCTTCTTTATTGAAAATCTTTTACATAGTACCTATTTTTTAACCCTTCAATTTTTTTCATTGCACTTCTTAGAACTTTCTATAAGTTCATGACATCTCTCAAACCGAGGGGCTCCAGACTAGAATTTACATTCTAGATTTTGGAGCTGGCTCATGTTAAATAGCAAGCAAAAGTCATTTTATTTGCTTTTTTTTTTTATCAATGTGGACATCTCAATATCTGGCAAAGCATAGCAGTTTTGAAAAATTTGTCCTTAGTGTTCCTTTAGTAGTATGGGACTAAGGCATGAACGGTCAGACCAGGTCACTGGGTCAAGAAGTAAGTTGGTCAAGTTGAAACTTGAATCAATGGACCCAGATAAAATACTAGAAACACATCTGCGGATCAATGTCAGTAAATAATCTCAGAGTAGTGATATTATAAATATTCAGAAAACTGATACTGAATTTAACTTCATTCCTATCTGTATGAAACCCAACAACCAAAAGACATTAAATTCAATGTTTCCAAATTTATCAGAGGTGATAGGGAAAAATACTTGGAATGTGACATGAAGGAAATCCATAATGCCCATGTTCTCAGCATCCTGACCAATTGAAAACTCTCCAAAGTTCACCCAACCACATTAATAAATAACAGAACAAGGTGGACAGCAGATAAAGTGCAACAGCATTTCAAAATTAATTCTTATCTATCTCCTTAGCAATTGGTGTTGGTACAGATGCTTGAGCTGAGAAGGTATTTAACATTAAAATGCTTATTAAAGAAATAACTCAAAGGGAGAGGGGTGGTCATCTCAGATTATTGCTACCTGTCACCAAATGCTCAGGTGGTTATATGATCCCCTTCATCAATGGAGTTATAGTGATTTTGAGATCTGTCCTTGCCATTTAGAAAAACAATTATGATTTCATGAATTTGTTTGGTTATTATCTACAAAAATAATTCTCAGGTGGGTAAAGACAGGTGAGAGGGGCAGCTAGGTGGTGTAGTAAATAGAGCACCAGTCTTAAAGTCAGGAGGACTAGAGTTCAAATCTAGCCTCAGACACTTAATAATTACCTACCTGTGTGACCTTGGGCAAATCACTTAACCCTACTGCCTTGCAAAAGAAAAATAAACACCAAAAAAAGATAGGTGAGAGAGGGAATTGGGAAGAAAAAGAATAAAGAACACTTGAAGCTTCAGTGATATAGAATATAAGATATCAATTAAAAGTATCTTGAAAACACACAAATTGTATTAAAATAGAAGAGGTTATCTGGTGTAGACCTAGGGGGCTTTTAGGGATCTCATAGCCACAAAGACAACTGTTTTGGAGGTTGTAACATCTGTGGTAGGAATGTGGTACCCACCTAGAGTGAAGTGGGCATAGGAACCTGACCAGAACAGATTACTGAAGACAACAAATCAGTGAAGTGCCTTTGGTAAGGAAACCATTTTAGTTACAATTTCTTAATGGGTCAGTCTGATAATAAAGACTAATAGGTGATCAAGGAAATTACAGTTTTGTTCTCTGATTAAAAAGGGAATTTCTTGTACAGATTAGTTGCCCTTAAAGTTGCTCCACACCTAATTGGGACCACCAAGTAGAAAATATCCCCTATGCTTGCTGAAGTGTGCTCTCAGAGATAGAACTGTATATGAGAAAGCCCTAGCAACAGTAAAGTCAGCATGAAGTAGCAGACCCATCACTAGAGGTCTTTGGCGTACCTGAAGACAAGATACCATTGTGCCTCCCATGATGACAAAATAACTGACAATTACCACTAAATTTGAGGCATTTGGAAACCAATTAGCCAAAAAGGTGCAGCATGAGCAAAACTAAGATTTGTGGTTCCATGTTCCAGAGGAACCAGTTGTATAGCTGGCTGTCCCTTGTCAATCTAATTGTAATCTGATTCTCCTCCCAAAATTTTAGATTCCTAAAGGTAACTCATGAATAACTTCTGTCAATCTTGGCCATTTCTTTTTTCCCCTTCTCAGATCTGCTATTCCAGATCTGATGTTGGAAATTTATTCTGATTTTTCCCCTCATTCTTTCTCCACCCCCACCCCCAATTTTTCCTCTTCCAGGATGATTCCAACATTTCCCATAAAATGCAGGATGTTCTGAAGTCCTGCCTAAAAGAGGAGGAATCATTTAATATTCAGAATTCGATGTCGCCCAAACACGAGAGTAACAAAGGTGACCAAGATGACTCAGAAGTGAACTGTCTCCAGAATAATTTAACATGAAGCAAAGGAATAGGAAGAGGAGGAGAAAAGGAGGAAAAGAAAATTGACCTATTGTACAGCTCCATTTCTTGTAACCATTTGTTAAACTTTTCCTTTTTTCTGATTTCATGGCATGCTTTGATGTATTTTGTACAGAAGGGGGGGAAAAGCCCCACAAAATATGTGAAGAGCCTAAGCTGAATTGCGTGCATTGGGGTGTTTGATCTGTGCTGTCTGTATATTGCTTGGGTTAGTTCTGCTGCTGTGATTTCTAAACCTTTGCTGTATTCAACTGACTTTTTTTGTACTTTGATCCACCTTTTTTTGAAATACAAGTAAAAGCAAAAAAAGAAAGTTCTTGAAATAAAACGTTTTTTAAAAGTTGCCCTGCATTGTGGGATTGTTGTCTCTCTTTCCTGCCCATCTGTTCTTCTTGATTCAAAGTGAAGACAACACTACTAATGAGCTATCCTTCAAATGTAGTCAGCATTGTCTCCTCCAGCCTTCGAATTCCACCTGTTTTAAAAAGCTTTCTTTTCTGTATTCTCATTCTGGGTTCCTAGAGAGGTTCCTAGAGAGTCTACTAGTAGTATTATACCAAAATGCACCCTTCACTTTGTTGTAGATGAGGGCAGCACCAGGACCCGAGGTTGTGGTTTAGAGAACTTGAGTGCTTGCCCTCAGTACTTCCTACCTTGTTCTCCAACTATTTTGACAATCATGGTTTGACAGAACTTTCTTTTAACTTTCTTTTTTTTTAAATGAGGGACTTTTAAAGTGTTTTGTGGTGCACATTAATCCAATGAACCCTCCCAGGATCCCTAAAAGGGAAAGCTTTATCAGGAAGGGGACAGGGAGAGGGAGACAGGTGCAGGAGAGTTGCCAAGTATCTAAGACACAAAATATAGACCATAGAGCTGATTCTTAGAGCATGATATTGGTTGTCCATGTTTGTCTCTTCTCCTCATTTTGGTTTGTGACAGAATGGCTTTGACTTAGTCCATCACTCTTCCTTTTAGGCACCCATTAGTTTCATGCTATTTATTCCCACTTCATAATAATGGCTGAGAAAAAATATCCCTTACGTCTTACTCATATCAAGACTTTCACATGCTCTGTCTGATGTGTGAACATAATGTATGGTAACAGTCCATCTCAAGATTAAAAATTTAGAATGTTTCAAATCTTGAGTATAATAGTACAACAAGAGGAATGGTTTTGGACAAAGGACCCTTTCAGCACCCCTCAAATCATAAATACCTCATTAAGGGTTATCAGTTCCTAGCAAAAGAACTAGGGGCAGCATGCTGAGGGACCCTCAATTCTAGCATAGAGTTTAGAAAGGAGAAAGTATGAATTTTACCTTCAAATCTTAAGAGAAGATGAAAAGCAGGCAATAAACAGAGTCTCTAGCAAGATAAAGAGTGAGATGGATGTAGATTATGAACACATAAAACATGTGGCCCTGATACTTCAGCTCCTTTTTCACTGGCCTCTAGCTAGTCCAGAACTCAACTAGTCTTCCTCCCCCTCCTCCTGCCCCTCCCCACCAGACCATCCTCTCATAGCTCACTATTCCTGCCAGACTATTGGCCTGGGTATGTCTCCATTTCCCTCTTTTCCTTAGCTCCCCTTTTTTTCTATATTCAAGGTTTTAAGTCACATAACTGTTTGAAATAATTTCACCAAAGATCTAAGAGACCGAGCAATTTGAAGCTTAATTTCTATTAATTATCTTCTGAAATTATTAGCTATTAATGAACTATTTTCTGAAATGTATTCTTCTGTATGTTTGTGGTAATTGTTAAGTATTGTATCTTCTATGTATGTCATTTATTATGCATTTTCCTATTTGATCTGAGCTACAAATTTCCTCTCAAAGTCTTATGTACCCCCCTCTGTTCTTTCTGTTGCTGTCTCCATCTCTGTATCTCTTTCTGTTTCTCTCTGTTTCTCTGTCTCTGACTCTTTCTGTGTCTCTATCTCTGTCTCTCTGTCTCTGTCTCTGTCTCTGTCTCTGTCTGTCTCTCTCTCTCTTTCTCTTTCTCTCTGTCTCTGTCTCTGTCTCTCTGTTTCTCTGTTCTGTCTCGCTCTGTCTCTGTCTCTGTGTCTCTGTCTCTGTCTCTCTCCCCCTTCCCTTTCTCTCCCCTCCCTCTCTCTGTCTCTGTCTTTCCTCTGGCCTACTGTTGTTTCTCTTCATGGTTATTTTAATGAGTGGGATTCACAATAACTGGTCATTTAACAAAATATCCTGATGATTAGGCAGGAAGGGAATCCCTTTCTTAAAGTTTTGTTTATAATAGACCAGAGAAAAATGAAGGGGTAGTTAGTGTTGGCAATGAGAGAAACTAGGTCAGGGGTTCTTAACTTGGGATCCGCAAAACCCCCAGAAGCCTGTGGATAGATTAAAAGGTTGTCTTTATTTTCACAAAACTTTGGTTTCCTTTGTATTCTATATTTGATGTTCATTTTACATCACATGCTTCTCCATTCCATCAAAGAGGTATGTAATGACGAAAAGATTAAGAACCCCTAAACTTAACCAGGGTAACAGCCTTTTCCCAGACCTGTTCCAAGTGCTGCTTCTGTTCCTAACATAGAGGTCAGCATAATTGTGTGGAGATGTGATCTGTCCCCTCAGTGGAAATTAGAAAATTGTAGAGAAGAATGAAATAGAATTATTATTAGGGGCACTGACTTGGGTTATAGGTTCTAGAAAGCCAGAAGAAGGTAGCCAAAAGTAGATGAGGAGCAGTACACTTAAGGGGTCTCAGATCTGGAATCAGTTCTTTGGATGAAGGAAGATTTGTAGTGGGATATTTAAAAAAATGTTTTTGTATGCAGCATGCTCCAGGAGTATTGCTGTAACCCATTATAAGGTGTAAGTGGATGCTGGCCCCTCTTAAATAATGCTGTAAAGCAGTCATTGGTTCTGGCCCCTCAGCCTCTCGGGGTTGGGGTGGGAGGGTAGGCTGCCAGCCAGCATCCTGTCTGGTCTGCCCAGTCACCCAGACTGCGAATGAAATACAGGCAAGGGAGAGCTGCCACATGAAGCAGACAAAAGAGCCATGAGCAAGATAGAGCCCTTCAAGCTAACTCAGAGGGCCAACCTGAAGGAAGGAGGAGAGGCCAGACCAATGTGAGAGCAGCTTGATGTACAAGGACTCAGCCGCCAAAGGGCATCCCTGTGCGTTTGCTGCCCTCCCCTTGATCACTGGGAGTTCTTGCTGTTGGCTCCATTAGCCCCCGTTGCCTTCCAGCTTCTGGAAGCAAAGGAATCCGCCTTTCTTCTCCCTTGGCTTTTTATTTATTTATTTTGGGCCCCTGAAGTCCAGGCCCAGTGGGCAGCCCGGATCTACTTTCATTAATCATGCTGCAGGCCGCTGCAGTGCCCCCTCCGGGGCTGGGCAGCTTTGAGGGCCAGCCAGAGCTTCTGGTGGGAACTGTTTGCCGCTCTAATTGACCTTCACAGCGGAGGCTGGGAGGCAGCAGGCTCCATCATTTGCTTCTCTTTACTCTGGCTCTTGCTCCACTCTCCTCCAAAAAGGACGTCTTCCTTCCCAGCCCTGCCTCTTTCTGTGGCCAGCTAGGGCAGAAATTCAGCCTCCACTTTACAGAGAGAGAAACTGAGGTCCCGTGGCCAGCTGGTGACTTGCCCAAAGCCATCATAAGGCCAAGCAGTGCTGGAAGGAGTGAATATGGTATTGTACCGAAATGTTAAGGGAAATGACAGCTCCTCCTCCTCACCCCCTTGGCATCTGGAGTGAGTTCCCACAGGAAAAAAAAAAAAACATCGACAATTAACCTTAGTTTCTGTAGCCACTTGAGATCTGCCAAGAAGCAGACCCATCACTCATGCCTTTGAAGTATATAAAAAAGGTGTTCAAATGAGGGAGAGGCACGTTTTCCTGCTTTTCTCTGGCCAAAATTACAAAATAATAAATTCAAATATTTTTTATTAATAATAGAAAGTGAGCTTACTATGGCAGTTGCCAGGGGGAAAGGCAGTCAAGGCTGCTAGGTGCTGTTTCTTATTCTACTCAATCACAACTCAACTAGGAGTAACTCATTTTCCTTCTCTATGTCTCAGTTTCCCTCTCTGAAAAAATTGGGTAGAGCCCAAGCCGTGGTGATCCTGAAGACACCACTGAATTAGCACTGATTGACAAGGTTTTGAGACCTTTACCTTTGAGGGGGTTAGGAAGTACTATATTTGAATTTTCTCTCTTAAAGTGCTATATAAATGTCAGCTATAATTATTATCTAATGGGATCCAAAATCTAATCTGCCACTAACTAAAATCACTTAATTCCCTCAAGTCTCAATTTCCTTATTGTCTATCAAATGAGAAGATTGGGCTGGGTAATCTTTAAGGTTTCTTCTATGTTAGAAATTCTACCATTCTATGACATATTATATTCTATGTCTGTGCTGATTATCAATGTTAATAATGCTAAGAATTATATCAGAGTTGCCTAATGCAATCCTTTTGGGTGCCAGGTAACCTGGCTTTATTTTATAGCCACAGATGGTGCCCCTAATCCAGTTGTCTTGTAACTGAAACAAGTAGAATACCCTATAAGGGGTGGTTGAGAAATGGAATATGGTTGGATCATTGCAAATCCATCCTCAAAGACAGAGGACATTCTGCTGACAGGGAATCAATAATAGCGTGTTTTTATACAAAAGACAGAAAAACTTCAGCTAACTGGAACCTACATAAGCAGATTCATCAAATAACTAAATTTTTTTTCCTACAGTCCGTTTTTAGAAGAAAAATTTTGAAGACAAGAAAATAAGTAGGTATCAAGGATATCATTTTAAGAGTTTATTTATTTCTAGAGTGAAGTGGGCAGAACTAGGAACACAATTTATACAGTAACAATAACATTTGAAGTAAAAAAACTTGGAAAGACTTAAGAATTCTAATCATTTCAGTGATGAACCATGACCCTAGAGGACTAATAATGAAACAGAATGAGATATTCATTTTTGGATATACTAAATGTGGGGTTTGTTTTCCTTGATTATGAACATTTGTTACAAGGATTGTGTTTTTCCCTTTATATTGTCAGAAGGATTTGGGGGAGGAAGGGAAAAGCTAAAGATAGAGATGCCCTCCTCTAAAAGAAATAAAAATAAAAGAGGGTCTTTGAAGCATCTTTTAAAATGCACTAGAGACAGAAAAGAGTTCCAAGGGAAACAGACAAGTAGTATTGCTTTGAAAATAGCCTATTAGATTTATTATGAATACTTTAAAGCAAGCAATGTGTAATAAAGATCTATAGTTTCACATATTTATGCTTTATATAAGTGTTGAATTCAGAATAATTTTTAAAGTAACTTTATAATCTGGGTTATATTCTGTGTCAGTAATAATTCTACTTAATCTATAATTTATACCTCTGCTTCTATAATCCTAAATAATAATTAAGCAATGTTTATTATCATGATCCTGAAATTGAGTTCAAAAGAAAATTTCAATTGTGTTGATTAGACAGTGTTGACTGAAACAGAAAAAAAAGACTCAGAAAGTATAATTTTTCAGCAGTTATTATAAGTATATCCCTTCCTGTTCATATGATTCATTTGGCACAACATACATTCCCCCAAAGGCAAGCTCAAATCTTCTCTACCCTCGTTTAGCCTCCAGTCATATTCCCTGCCCCGCTTTACTTTCAGGAAATGTACTGGTCCACTATTTCACTGAGAAAAAACAAGATCCTCAGGGGTCAGCCTCCTCATCTTCCTTCCATTCTGTTTCATCAAATCTGGCTTCATTTGTTTTTTTTTTTTCTCCTATCTCAAAGAAGAATGTCCCTCTCCATTTCCAGGACTAATTACTCTATCTGCACTTGATTCCATGCTTTTTCTCTCTCCTGGCACTTTCTCCTCTGTTCTCACACATGCATTTTCTATTTTGTCTTTAAAAAGAAACTTCACTTTTGGTTCTGCTTCCAAATCTGAGCTTTAAATATTTTATTTTTTTCCAATTACATGTAAAACATTTTTTTAACATTTGGTGTTTTTTAAAATTTTGAATTCCAAATTCTCTCCTTGACTCCCTCACCACCCCCCTTCATTGAGAAGGCAAGCAATTTAATTTAGGTTATACATATTCATACATACATAAATACATGCATACATATGTAAAACATATTTCCATATTAGTTGATAAAGAAAACACAGACCACTTCTCCCCAAACAAACAAGAAAAAAATATTTTTAGAAAAATTTTATTTATTTTACAATTTCCCCCCCATTATTGCTTCCCTCCCCCCCACTTCACCCACCCCACCAAGGAAGGCAGTCTGTTAGTCTCTACATTGTTTCCATGGTATACAATCTAAGTTGAATGTGATGAGAAAGAAATCATGTCCTTAAGGAAGAAAAATGAAGTATAAGAAATAGCAAAGTCTTTGGTCTTTGTTCAAACTCCACAATTCTTTCTCTGGATACAGATGGTATTTTCCATTGCAGACAGCCCAAAATTGTTCCTGATTGTTGCACTGATGGAATGAGCAAGTCCATCAAGGTTGATCATCACTCCCATGTTGCTGTTAGGGTGTACAATGTTTTTCTGCTTCTGTTCATCTAGCTCAGCATCAGTTCATGAAAATCCCTCCAGGCTTCCCTGAATTCCCATCCCTCATGGTTTCTAATAGAAAGATAGTGTTCCATGACATACATATACCAGTTTTTAAACCATTCCCCAATTGAAGGACATTTACTTGATTTCCAATTCTTTGCCACCACAAACAGGGCTGCTATGAATATTTTTGTACAAGTGATGTTTTTACCTTTTTCATAATCTCTTCAGGGTATAGACCCAGTAGTGGTATTGCTGGATCAAAGGGTATACGCATTTTTGTTGCCCTTTGGGCATAATTCCAAATTGCTCTCCAGAAAGGTTGGATGAGTTCACAGCTCCACCAACAATGTATTAGTGTCCCTGATTTCCCACATCCCTTCCAATATTGATCATTGTCCTTTCTGGTCATATTGGCCAGTCTGAGAGGTGTGAGGTGGTACCTCAGAGATGTTTTAATTTGCATTTCTCTAATAATTAGTGATTTAGAGCAATTTTTCATATGACTATGGATTGCTTTGATTTCCTCATCTGTAAATTGCCTTTGCATATCCTTTGACCATTTGTCTATTGGGGAAAGGCTTGTCTTTTTTTTTTTAAATTTGACCCAGTCCTCTCTATATTTTAGAGATGAGTTCTTTATCAGAAACAATAGTCGTAAAAATTATTTCCCAATTTACTACATTTCTTTTGATCTTGGTTACAGTGGTTTTGTCTGTGCAAAAGCTTTTTAATTTAATGTAATCAAAATTATCTAATTGGTTTTTGGTGATGTTCTCCATCTCTTCCTTGGTCATAAACTGCTTCCCTTTCCACAGATCTGACAAGTAAACTATTCCTTGATCTTCTAATTTGCTTATAATATAGTTTTTTTTTTGTCTAGATCCTGTATCCATTTTGTTCTTGTCTTAGTATAGGGTGTGAGGTATTGGTCTAATCCAAATTTCTTCCATACTAACTTCCAATTTTCCCAACAGTTTTTCATTGAAGAGAGTTTTTATCCTAATAGCTGCACTCTTTAGGTTTATCAAACAGCAGATTAATATAATCATTTCCTGCTATTGTGCCTAGACTATTCCACTGGTCCACCACTCTATTTCTTAGTGAATACCAGACGGTTTTGATGACTGATGCTTTATAGTATAATTTTAGATCTGGTAGAGCTAAGCTACCTTCTTTTGCATTTTTTTTTCATTAAATCCCTGGAGATTCTCGACTTTTTATTTCTCCATATGAATTTACTTACAATTTTTTCTAACTTATTGAAGTAATCTTTGGGGATTTTGATTGGTAGAACACTAAACAAGTAGTTTAATTTTGGTATAATTGTCATTTTTATTATGTTTGCTTGGCTTATCCATGAGCAGATGATATTTGTCCAGTTATTTAAGTCTGATTTTATTTGTGTGAGAAGTGTTTTGTAATTGTCTTTAAAAAGTTTCTGAGTCTGCCTTGACAGCTAGACTCCTAGATATTTTATATTGTCTAAGATTACTTTGAATGGGATTTCTCTTTCTAGCTCTTTCTGCTGCATCTTGCTAGTCATATATAGAAATGTTGCAGATTTATGAGGGTTTATTTTATATCCTGTGACTCTGCTAAAGTTGCAAATTTTGGGGGATTCTCTAGGTATACCATAATGGCATCTGCAAAGAGTGAGAGTTTTGTCTCTTCCTTCCTTATTCTAATTCCTTAGATTTCTTTTTCTTCTCTTATTACTGAAGCTAACTTTTCTAATACAATATTAAATAGTAGTAGTGATAATGAGCATCCTTGACCCCTGATCTTATTGGGAATGCCTCTAGCCCATCCCCATTGCATATAATGCTTGTTGATGGTTTCAAATAGATGTTTATCATTCTAAGTAATAATCCATTTATTCCTATGCTCTCTAGTGTTTTTAGTAGGAATGAGAGCTGTATTTTGTCAAAAACTTTTTCAGCATCTATTGATATAATCATATGATTTCTGATAGGTTTGTTATTAATATAATTAATTATACTGACAATTTTCCTAATATTGAACCAACCCTGTATTCCTGAGATAAATCCTACTTGGACATTTTAGCTTAGTGATAACTTATTGTAGTCATTTTGCTAAGATTTTATTTAAGATTTTTGCATCTAGATCTATAATTTTCTTTCTCTGTTTTAACTCTTCCTGGTTTAGGTATCAGAACCATATTGGTGTCATAGAAAGAGTTAGGCAGAGTTCCATCTTTGCCTATTTTTCCAAATAGTTTATAAAGAATTGGAACCAGTTGTTACTTAAATGTTTGATAGAATTCACTTGTGAATCCATCTGGCCCCTGGAGATTTTTTCTTAGGGAGTTCAATAATGATTTGTTGAATTTCTTTTTCTGAGATAGGGTTGTTTAGGTATTTAATTTCCTCTTCATTTAACCTAGGCAACTTATGTTTTTGTAAATATTCCTCCATTTCATTTAGATTATCAAATTTATTGGCATAGAATTAGGCAAAATAATTCCGAATTATTATTTTAATTTCCTCCTCATTGCTGGTGAGTTCACCTTTTTCATTTATGATACTAGCAATTTGGTTTCTTCTTTCTTTTTTTTAATCAAATTGACCAGAGGTTTATCAATTTTATTGCTTTTTTCACAAAACCAGCTCTTGGTTTTATTTATTAGTTCAATAATTTTCTTGCTTTCAATTTTATTAATTTCTCCTTTAATTTTTATAATTTCTAATTTGGTATTTAACTGGGGGTTTTTAATTTGTTCTTTCTCTAATTTTTTAGTTGTATATTTAATTCATTGGTTTCTCTTTCTCTAATTTATTCATATAAAGCATTTAAAGATATTATATATCCCCTGACAACCGCCTTGAATGTATCCCATATATTTTGGTATGTTGTTTCCTTATTGTCATTATCTAGGATAAAATAATTAATTCTTTCTATAATTTGTTGTTTGATTCACTCATTCTTTAAACTGAAGTTATTTAGTGTTCAATTAGTTTTGGGTCTATATCTCCCTGGCCCAATATTGCCTATGATTTTTATTGTGTTGTCTGAGAAAGATGTAATCACTATTTCTGCCTTTCTGCAATTGATCATTAGGTGTTTATGCGCTAGTATATAGTCAATTTTTGTATAAGTGCCATGTACTGCAGGAAAAAAAAGTATATTCCTTTCTATACCCATTCAATTTACTCCAAAAGTCTAACATGTCTAAGTTTTCTAATAATCTATTTGCCGCCTTAACTTCCTTTTTGTTTATTTTATAGTTAGATTTAACTAAATTTGAGAGTGGGGAGGTGAGGTCTCCTACTCATAGAGTTTTGCTGTCTATGTCTCCCTGTAATGCCTTCAACTTCTCTTCTAAGAATCTGGATGCTATGCCATTGGGTGCATACATATTCAGTATTGAAATTACTTGTCTATGGTACCATTTCAGAAGATATAGTTTCCTTCCTTATCTCTTTTAATGAGATCTGTTTTTGCAGCTGCTTTGTCTGAGATAAGGATTGCTATCCCTGCTTTTTTTCACTTCAGCTGAAGCAAAATATATTTTGCTCCTACCTTTTACCTTTACTCTCTATGTATCTCTCTGCTTCAGATGAGTTTCTTGTAAGCAGCATATTGTAGGATTCTGGTTTTTAATCCCCTCTGCTATTTGCTTAAGTTTTAAGGGAGAGGGCGGCTAGGTGGTGCAGTGGATAAAGCACCAGCCCTGGAGTCAGGAGTACCTGGGTTCAAATCCAGTCTCAGACACTTAATAATTACCTAGCTGTGTGGCCTTGGGCAAGCCACTTAACCCCATTTGCCTTGCAAAAACCTAAAAAAAACACCAAACAAACAACAAACAATGCTTTAAGGGAGAGCTCATTCCATTCACATTCAAAGTTATAATTACTAACTCTTTGTCTTCCATGTTATCTTCCCTCTTTTGTATTTCCCCCTTTTTCCCCTTTATCCATATTCCTCAGTGTTTTGTTTCTGAATACCACTACCTTCAGCCTGTTTGCCCTCCTATATCCAACCCCCTCCCCTTTTTTTCCTTTTCCTTTACCTCTTCCTCTTTCCCTTTCTTCTGTTGATCTCCCTTTCCTCCCCCTCCCCTTTTCCCCTTTTAACACTTTAAATGTAGGATAAGTTTCTTAACTGAGTGTATGTCTGTATGTTAATTTTAAGCCAATCTGATGACAGTAAGATTCAGGCAGTTCTCACCTCCTCCCTTCTTCTCCTCTATTGCAATAAGTCCTTTGAACCTCTTAATGGAATGAGATTTACCCCATTCAGTCTCCTCCATCCTCCCTTCTCTTTACTGTCCTCCATTTTAAGGAGGTATTGTTTCTAAATCATTCTATCTAGGTCACAGAAAAATCTTGAGTGTCCATCACTTCTGGTTATTCTCTCTATTAGAATTACAGTTATTGAGAGTTATTAGAGTGTTTCTCCCAGGTAAGGATATTTCCAGTTTCATCTTATTGGATAACAGTTTTTTCAAATAAGTCATGTATATCCATCTCTTCTGGCTAATTAAATTCTCTCTAGATTTACAATTCTCAAGAATTGTTAAAGTCTTTCTTCCAATTAGGGATATTGCCAGTTTCATCTTATTTGATGTTTTTTCCCTCCCCCCCCCTTTTAAAATTTTTTTATCTTTTCATGTGTCTCTTGAGTCTCCTGTTTGTAGTCAAAATTTTCTATTAAACTCTGGTCTTGGGTCAGCTAGGTGGCACAGTGAATAGAGCACCGGCCCTGGAATCAGGAGTACCTGAGTTCAAATCTGGCCTCAGACACTTAATAATTACCTAGCTATGTGACCTTGGGCAAGCCACTTAACCCCATTGCCTTGCAAAAAAAAAAGCTAAACTAAACTAAACTCTGGTATTTTCATCAGGAAAAGTTGGAAGTCTCATATTTCATTAAATGTCCATCTTTTGCCTGAAGAGAAGGCTCAGCTTTGCAGGATAGTGGATTCTTGGATGCATTCCAAGCTCTCTTGCTTTTTGGAATATTGTATTCCAGGACCTTCAATCCCTTAATGTTGATGCTGCCAGGTCTGTTGCAATCCTTATTGTGGCTCCTTGGTATTTAAATTGTTTCTTTTTGGCTTCTTGCAGGATTTCTCTTTTATCTAATAGTTCTGGAATTTGACTACAATATTCCTTGGTGTTTTCATTTTGGGATCTCTTTCCAGAGGGGATCAATATATTCTTTCAATAACTCTTTCGCCCTCTGGTTCCATGATATCAGGGCAGTTTTCCATCACTGAATCCTTAATATTGAGTACAGGCTATTTTTCTCTTCAATGTTTTTAGGAAGACCAATAATTTTTAGGTTATCTTTCTCAATCTATTCTCTGGGTCAGTGGTTTTGCTGATGAGGTATTCAACATTTTCTTCTACTTTTCAATTTTTTAGTTTTGTTTAACAATTCTTGTTGTCTCATGGTCAGTGATTTCCATAGGCTCCATTCTTTTTTTTTTTTAGGGAAGAATTTTCTTCATTTACCTTTTGCAACTTTTCAAATTGGTCAATTCTATTTTTGTAAGAGTTTTCCCTTTGATCATTTGAGGTTTTGAGAGAATTATTTTCTTTTTGCATTTGTCCCATTGTATTTTCCAAGGATTTGTTTTCTTGTTGCAAGGTGTTAATTTTCTCTTTTCTCAAAATTTCCTGTAGATTTTTAAACTCCTGATGTCTTCAAGGAAATCTTTCTGTGCTGGAGACCAAATTCTCCTCAGGGGTTCTACATCTCTCTGAATTAGGGTCTTTTCTTTCTAGGAATTTTTCTATGGTCCTCCCTTTCTGCTGGCCTTTCTTCATTTTTCTAAGATCTTGTGTTGGGGCAGGGGCTGGTTCACAGAGGTTTGGTATTGAGATCCCTAGAGGCTTTACTCACTGAGTGGCTAGTAAGGGGTGTTGTAGGCTTTTTTCATTGTATATAATATCTCCTCCTGGCCAGTAGTGGGTGGTAGAAGCTGGAACCTACCCTCTATCCCTTCTTGTAAGTCCCAGACTGCCACTCCCACAGCCATACCTCTTTGGTCTGGTTGTTTTTTAGAGGGAAGGGATTCCCACAGCGAAAGCCCCTGAGGCTGAGCTTAGATTAGTCCTGCTCTCGCCCCTCCCCCACTGGCTGTTCACAATCCCCAAAGACAGACCCTGAAGTACGTGTTGTTCTCCTCACTTCTCTTTCTGGGTTTTGTTGACAGGACTTCATTAAGAGGTTTGTTTCATATTGTTTATGAGGGAAGATCAGGAGACAGAACAAGGCCTGGCTTCTCTCCGTCATCTTGGCCAGAAGAGATCTAACCATGTATTTTCTTTCATCCTTTTCCCCCCATTTATCTTTCTCTCTCTCTTTTCATTCTGTCCCTCTTCAAAAATATTTATTTCTGACCACCACCTTCCTCCAATCTGCCCTCCTTTCTATCAATCCTCTCGTTCTCTTATTCCCTTCCCTTCCTACTTTCCTGTATAGTAAGATATATTTCAATACACAACTGGGTGGATATGTTATTTCTTCTTTGAACCAATTCCAATGAGAGTAAGGTTCAAGGTTCCCCTCACTCCAGTCTTCCCTGCTATTGATCATTCTTTTTTTTTGTTTTTGCAAAGTAATTGGGTTAAATGACTTGCCCAAGGTCATACAGGCAGTTATTAAGTGTCTGAGGTCAGATTTGAACTCAGGTCCTCCTGACTCCAGGATTGGTGCTCTTATCCACTGTGCCACCTAGTCATCCCATCTTCCCCACTATTGAAAAAAGCTCTTTCGTGCCCCCTTAATTTGCTTAGTCTGCCTTTTCCTTTCTTCTTCTCCCAGTTCATTTCTCTTTCCCTCAAAAAAAAATTTAAAGCATTATTTTCTTCAGTATTTCTGTTCCTCCTTTATCAAACTACTGACTCTTTTTCATGGTTTTTTGCATCACTCTCATTTCTTTCCCCAATCTTTACTCTACCTCTTTTATTTGGCTCTTAAACTCCTTTTGAGCTCTTCCAGGAATTCTTTTTGAGCCTGAGATCAATTTACATATTGCTTCAGGGTTTTTTTTTTTAGCTTTCAGACCATCACAGTCAATTCACACCCCTGCTTTCTTTCTATGTTTAATTCTTCTAACTGCCATAACAACAACATTTTTAGAAGTTCCAAGAACAGCCTGCCAGAGGGGTGGCCCCCCAGAGCAAAAGAACTTCAGCCTCCCTGAGGCAGCCCTAGGGCACTGGGAGCCGTGGCTCACAGCAGCAGGGGAGTCTCCCGAGCTGCACCCCGGGGAGCACCGGGCACAAAGTGGGGGAACAGTGAGGGACCTCTGCCAGAGTGAGCCCGTGGAGCCCAGCCCTCAGGGCACACAGCTAGCTGCTTGGTCTTTCCCCAGCCTTGATCCAGGAAACAGAAACAGGCAGAGCCGGTAAGCAGGAGCCTCCAGGGCATGAGCCCATTGAGCTGAGGTGGGGGGAGTGAAGAGAGAGACTGCAGAGCTCTTTCCTCTGCCTCTGGAACAGGACTCTGGGGCTCTGACCACATTCATATCCTGATCACAGTCTAGGCTCCCCCCATAGAACAGCAGCGGCCCCCCCACCTCAGCCATGGCAGAGGGTGGGGTGCATATGGTCATTCACAGACCAGGAGGGAGGACAGAGCCTCACACACTGAGACCCTTGTAGGAGTGCCCCAAAAGCTCAGGAAGCAACCCCAAAACCAGGCCCAGGCTGGGAAAATCAGCAAGCAGAGAAACAAGAGGAAGACTATTGAAAAATATTTTGCAAATGAGCCCAAGAAGGATCAAAATACTCAGTCTGAAGATGAGGAAGCACAAACTTTGGCATCTAAAGACTCCAAGAAAAACAGAAACTGGGCTTAGCCTATGACAGAGCTCAAAAAAGACTTTGAAAATCAAATGAGGGAGTTGGAAGAAAAACTGGGAAAAGAAAGGAGAGAGATGCAGGAAAAACATGAAAATGAAGTCAGCAGCCTAGTCAAGGAAATCCAAAAAAATGCTGAAGAAAATAGCATGCTAAAAAACAGCTTAGGTCAAATGGATAAAACAGTTCAAAAAGTTATTGAGGAGAAGAATGCTTTAAAAAGCAAAATTGGCCAGATGGAAAAAGAGATAAGAAAACTCTCTGAGGAGAACAAATTCTTCAGACAAAGAATAGAATTCAGGGAGATTGATGAATTTACCAGAAATCAGGAATCAATACTTCAAAACCAAAAAAATGAAAAATTAAAAGAAAATGTGAAATAGCTCATTGAAAAAACAACTGATATGTAAAACAGACTTAGGAAAGATAATTTAAAAATTATTGGAATCCCTGAAAGTCATGATCAGGAAAAGAGCCTTGACATCATTTTCAAAGAATTACTACAGGAAAATTGCCCTGATATTCTAGAAGCAGAGGGAAAAATAGAAATGCAGAGAATCCACCGATCCCCCCGAGAAAGAGATCCCAAAAAAACAACGCCTAGGAATATTATAGCCAAGTTCCAGAACTCCCAAGTCAAAGAGAAAATATTACAAGCAGCCAGAAGGACACAGTTCAAATATCATGGAGCTGCAGTCAGGATCACACAGGACTTAGCAGCAACTACATTGGAAGCTCGTAGGGCTTGGAATACAATATACCGGAAGGCAAAAGAGCTTAGAATGCAGCCAAGAATGAACTACCCAGCAAGGCTGAATGTCCTCTTCCAGGGAAAAAGATGGACTTTCAATGAACCAGGGGAATTTCAAAGGTTCCTTTTGGAATGGCCAGAGCTGAACAGAAGGTTTGATCTTCAGATACAGGACTCAGGTGAAGCATGGAGATTGGAGGAGAGGGGGGGAAATATGAGGGACTTAATGAGGATGAACTGCATGTATAGAAAAATGATACTGATAATATTCATATGAACCTTCTCAGTTAATAGAGCAGGTAGAGGGAGCTTTTATAGTTGAAGCAGGAGAAAGCTGAATTTGAAGATAAAATATGGTGTAAAAATGGAGTCAATAGAAAAAAAGGGAAATGGAATGGGAGAAAGAAAAAGGAGAGGGGGGAATAGGCCAAGATATTTCACATAATAAGATTTTTTTTTATTACAATGAGCTATTGTAATGATATGGAAGGGGGAGGCAAGGGGGAATGAGGGAACCTTTGCTCTCATCAGAGATGGCTAGGAGAGGAAACAGCAAATATATTCAATGGGGTATAGACATCTGGAGTAAGAAGGAGGGGGGAGCAGGGGGAAGGGGTGGGGATGTGAATAAAGGAGGAGAGGATGGACCATTGGGGGGGGGGAAGAGTGATCAGATATAACACATTTTCTTTTTTACTTCTTGCAAGGGGCTGAGATTGGAAGGCCTGCCCAGGACCATAGGGCCAGGTGGATTCTGGGCCTAAGGAGTGGTATGGGGGCTCAGGGCTTCTTGGCCCCAGGACCAGGGATCTGTCTGCTGCACCACTCAGCTACCCTACAGCAGAGTCAGAGTGAAAGGAGAGAGAAAATATAGTACATGGTAGTGGAGAAATAAGAAAGGAGGGAGTTGTGATCAGCAATGGCAACGTTGGAAAAATATGGAAGTAACTTTTGTGATGGACTTATCATAAAGAATGTGATCCACCCGTGACAGAGTTCTTGGTGTTGGAACAAAGACTGAAGTACATTTTTTGTTATTATTATTTGGGGGAGGGTGCAGGGCAAGTGGGGTTGGGTGGCCTTCCTGGGGTCACATAGCAGGGTGATCTTTGGGTGTCTGGGGCCGGATTTGGACCCAGGTGCTCCTGGCTCAAGGGCCAATGCTCTGTCTGCCACCCAGCCACCCCTACTATTATTACTATTTTATTTTATTTTGGGTCTTTTTTTTTCTTCTTTTTGGTTTTTGCAGGGCAGTGGGGATCTGGTGGCTTGCATGTCACATGGCTGGGTGATTGTTGGGTCTACGGGGCTGGATGTGGGCTTGGGTGCTCGTGGCTCCAGGGCTGGTGCTTCGTCTATTGCGCCACCTGACCATACCTACAATTATTACTATTATTTTTTTTAATTTTAATTTTTTTCTCTCCCCTTTACTTTTTTCACCCAAGCAAGTCTATTTATATTCGTGGGGGGAGGAGTATTTTGTTTACTTGTAAACAAGAATATTTTATTAATGTAAAAAAATTTGTACAAAATGAGAATAAAAAATAAATTAAAAAAATTAAAAATTAAAAAAAAAGAAGTTCCAAGTATCATCTTCCCACGTAAGAATGTAAACAATTTAATCTTATTGAATCCTTTATGATTTTTCTTTCTTGTTTACCATTTTATGCTTCTCTTGAGTCTTTTATTTGAAAGTCATATTTTCTATTCACCTCTATTCTTTCCATCAGGAATGCTTGAAAGTTCTCTTTTTCATTAACTATTCATTTTTTTCTCCTGAAGGATTATACTCAATTTTTCAGGGCAGGTGAGTTTTGTTTGTAATCCTATCCTTCGGGAATATTATATTCCAAGTCCTATGATCCTTTACTATGGAAGCTGCTAAATATTCTATTATCCTGAATGTTGTTTCATTATATTGGAATTGTTAAATTCTGACTGCTTTGAAAATTTTCTCCTTGACCTAGGAGCTCTGGAATTTGGCTATAATACTTCTGGGAGTTTTTATTTTGGGATCTCTATCTGAAAGTGATTGGTAAATTCTTTTAATTTCTATTTTAACCCTTTTGTTTTAAGATACCAGGGCAGTCTTCTTTGATAATGTCCTGAAAAATGATGCATGGCCCTGTTTTTTGATCATAGATTTCAAGTAGTCCAATAATTCTTAAATAATCTCTCCTTGATCTATTTCTAAGGTCAGTTGTTTTGGTAATGAGACATTTCAAATTTTCTTCTGTCTTTTCAATCTTTGGATTTTGTTTAATTATTTCTTTATGTCTGATGGAATCATTATTTTTTTCTTGCTCAATTGTAATTTTTAAGAGATTATCTTCTTCAGTGAGCTTTTCTACTAAGGCATTCTTCTCTTCAGTGCATTTTTGTTCTTTTTATCATTTGGACACTCTTGATTTTCAAAGCATTATTTTCTTCATTATTTTTGTGCCTCCTTTACCAATTTTGATTCTTTTTTTCATGGTTTTCTTGCATCACTCTTACTCTGCTTTCTAATTTTTATTCTACCTCTCTTATTTGATTTTTAAATTCCTTTTGGAGCCCTTCCAGAATTCTTTTGGGCCTGAGACTAATTAACATTTTACTTTGACAGGGGCAGCTAGGTTGCTCAGTGGATAGAGCACTGGCCCTGAGGTCAGGAGGACCTGAGTTCAAATCTGACCTCAGACACTTAATAATTACCTAGTTTTGTGACCTTCGGCAAGTCACTTAACCCCATTTCTTTGCCAAAAAAAACCAACCAAACAAAAACACATTTTGATTTCAGGCTTTAATTGTAGCTATCTTGATTTAGTTGCCTATTTCTGAGTTTGTGTATTGATCTTCCCTGTAACTCTAGCAACTTCTATGATCACATTCTTTTCTGTTGTTATTTGCTCTTTTCCCCAGTCTACATCTTTCTTTTTTCCCCCCAGCCAATTTCTTGAATTTTAATTTTATGTTAAAGTTGAACTCTGCTCCCTGAAGTAAATGGGTAAGCTAAGGTTTTTTCATAGTCTGTAAAGTTTTCAGTTTTTCCAAGTTGTTATGATCATGGAGAAGTGTAGTCACTGCTATCTTGGTCTGTGCTCTGGTCTGTGAGTGAACTCAAACACTTCTTTCTATCCTGGAACTGTGACCAGAGACCCCATCCCTCTGTGACCACACATTCAAATGTGCTGGTGATCCTCCTTATCTTGGAACTACAAATAGAATCTGCTTATGGGCAATGCAACATATTTCTGCATCCAGTTCCCACCAAAGGGTCCACTCTAATCTGCAACTCCTAAGAGCTCCACTGATGGCAATTTAGTCACCCCAAAGTCTGCTGTTGCTAGTTCACATTTGAAATTCTTCTTTAAAAATGTATGCTAGGGGCAGCTAGGTAGCGCAGTGGATAAAGCACCGGCCCTGGAGTCAGGAGTACCTAGGTTCAAATCCAGTCTCAGACACTTAATAATTACCTAGCTGTGTGGCCTTGGGCAAGCCACTTAACCCCGTTTGCCTTACCAAAAAAAAACCTAAAAAAAATGTATGCTAATACATGAAAACATATGAATTAATGCAGAGTTAAACAAGATAAATCAGGAAAACAATATATACAGTGATTATAGCAATGAGGAAGGAGAGAGAGAGAGAGAGAGAGAGAGAGAGAGAGAGAGAGAAAGGAAGGGAGGGAGGGAGGGAGAAAGAAAAAGCTAAGGAGGTAAGGAAGGGGGAAAGGATTCAAGAAAAAAGGGAAGAAGGAAGAGAACAAAAAGGAAAGAAGGAAAGAATAGAAAAAGAAAGAAGGAAGGAAGGAAAGAAGCAGAATATTGTGAAAATTATAAGTACAAAATACTTTGAATAATAAAATGACAAGAATTCTGAGAGATTTATCATATATTCAGACATAAATATCCAACTCCATTTTAGAATACTGTATAAAAATCAGAGGGTTACTGTATAAGTTAACAAAACAAAAAACATGTATTAAGCACTTACTCTGTCCCAGGACTGTCACTAAGCACTGGGAATACAAATACAAGCAGAAAGCCAATTCTTGTCCTCAAAGAGTTTATAATCTAATAGGAGAAGATAATACCTAGGTGAAAGTTGAAAGGAATGGGGAGAAGCTCCCTATGCAGAGGGAATGGTGGAGAAAATAACAGTCAAAAGTATAACCCAGAGAAAAATGAAGATACTGTCAATCTAAAAGTCATCTTCCTTAGTTTTATTTTGTTGGAAAGGGTAAAGAGAATATGGGGGAAAGTAGAGGCAGGATTTTGGAACTTGGGTTTCTGAGATGGGCAGAAAGTTTTAGCTCTATTATAAGAAAGAAGAAGATCAAGAAAGGCATTTGTCTTTACTTGGGACTGATGATATGTGTTAACTGACAATAGAGAGGAAAAAGATCTACCCAATTCTTATTTCACTTCTGTTTTCTATAAAGGAAAATAACCTTTGTGTTGGAAATGGTAAAAATCAAAATGGTGGAAGGAGAATTGATAACCAAGTCAATTGATCTAATAAACTACTTCCTTAGGCACCAAAAGACCTGGATGATATGATTGTTGAGCCACTATCGGTAATATGATGTATATATTCTCCCAATCATCCGGTTGAGTCCCCAGAGCAAGGCTAGTAGCATTTCCCTTCAAGGTTCCAGGGAACCCTGTGGGTTAACTTTTTTATAATTCTATCTTTCAAGAGCCCTTATGCAGTGTATCACTCACAATATCAATTAACCAATTACCATATCTCATCAGTGTGACCAGAAATTAAGAAATTAGCATTTAAATAAATCATACTTTGTCCCAGGCACTATGCTTAGCACTTATCTCATTTGATCATCACAATAACCTTGGGAAGATAGATACTATTATTTTAGAGTTGAGGAAACTGAGATTAAGTGACTTATTCAACTTCACACAATTAGTGTCAGGTCAGGTTTGAACTCATTCTTACTGACTCCAGGTCTAGCACCCAATCCACTGCACCAGCAGTTGCCTCTCATTAGAGTCCCTAATAACAATTTAACCAATTAATTTCAACAATATCTTTCAAAGGGATATTTGCTGATAAGATGCAGTAAGAACCAAAGTGAGTATAAGCATACTAACTCCTCAACAGGGGCACATTGTTCTCTGTATCCTTTGATCTCTAGGGAAAGTGGATTCAAACTTATTGAGGTTACAACAAAACATTTTCCTGAACCATAATACATTTTTCTCTACTGTTTCAGTGCTTGGATGAAAGTGGGCACACACTACAAAGCTTTCCTCCCACCAAGGTGCAACATCACCAATGAAGGAGAACAGTGTTGCCAAAGAATGAATCACTTCCATAAGAGCTTGTAGGACATGCTGCCTTAGTTGTCAGCCCATCCAGTGTTGACCTGGCTTGGGAAGGCTGCTCCTCTGTACTGTACTGGCTCACCAGGCTCTACTGCTGAAGCTATGGCATTCTATCATGAACATCCCCCAATTGGTCTCTAATGATTCTTTAGAGCTTTTAAAACTAAAAAAGCCTTTTTTTTTATTTATTTACCTAATATCAAAGAAGAATAAGCACCACAGTGATAGAAAAAAAATGTATCATGGTCACATAGTGACCAGATGGGAGAAAGGCTGGAAGTGGAGAGGAAGGGGAAGGTCTTACACAGTTAAGTCAGAAAGAACCAGTAACCCACAGGCACTCAGTGAAAGAAGTGAAGGTAGGGAAGGTAGGACTTAGATTGGGCAAAGAAGGACAAGTGGAAGAGGACTCAGTGAGTAATTGTACTTGAATAATTTATTCAAGGTCTAGAAGTCATAAGAAAAGTCTTGCGCTTTCCCTAACTTCGGTGCTCTCAGTGCCTGCCTATTTACAGACACTAAAACATAATCTGCTGTTTTTTTACCAACATGTATTAAGGGACCTGAGTTTCACCTTGGCATCCAAAAGGCCAGGGTATCAACTAGAGATAAATTTGAAAGTAATTTAATACCAAGAGCCTAAACTTTCCCTAAATGTGAGGAATTTTTCTAACTGGGAGCTTGGAGCAGTTGTGATTGAACTCATAATTTTTCACCTAAAATAAAATATTAAGGTTGCAGAGGAGGAATTATTATGTATTCTCTAGGTCTAAAAATGGGCTAATTATTATAAGATGTTACTGGTAGAAGAGGCAGTTTATTGGAAACGGCCTCAGTTTTCACAGTAAGACAAGAGATAAGGTCCTTAAGTGAGAAAGAGAAAAGAGAGGGAAGTGTGAGAGGTTTGAGGAGACAAAAGAAGTTTTGGAATAGCTACCCTCAGAGTGGGGAATGAAATAGAGAATCATTCAGGAGGGAATAAAGGGATTGCTTTACTGCAGTAAAGGACTGGGTAAAGTTCGATACTGTGATTCTATAGTACAGTCAATCAACATTTGTATGACTTCCTCCAGTTCCTTTCAGCAGCTGGTGAGTAGGAGTCATTGATTGAGGGTTAGGTGATGTATGAATCTACATTTTGGGGTTCAGTAGTCACTCCTTGTAGAGAACACTGTATATGAATGATTCTTGACACTTGCCAATTTATAGACTCAGGTCCACATCTTCTAAACAATTTAATATTTTGTGAGCCTTTTTTGCATGATCTTTTGATATCTTTCTTAATAAAGTGAGGTCATTTAGATAGATCAATATGTCAAGATAGTTTATATCACCAACTACCTTTTCCACAAGTCATTGAAAAGTGGTCCATATCCCTTAAAATTTCTTGGTTTGGTGGGGGGACAGGGAGGGGGCAGAGCTAAGATGGCAGAGAAAAAGGAGCCAGGAACTTTCTTAAACTGTCCTGTGTTTTCCTCAGAAATAACATTAATCAAGCCTCTAAAATAATTTTGGAATAACAGATCCCACAAAAGAACAGTGTGGAGCATCTTCCAGTAAGGTCTGTCTCTGGGGATATGAGTGTGCCCAGGGCAAGGAACAGAAAACCAGCAAGCATGTGTTGGGGCCAAGGAGGGTCTCAGCTACAGGAGAGACCCCCAGTGGAGCCCCTGGAGTTTGGGCTCAGCAGGTCAATGGCACAACAGGTCAGGTGGGAGAACCCCAAACTCAATTCAGCTGACACGAATGGACAAGATGACCCAGCCCAACCAGCAAGCCTCTTCCATTTCCAACCCAGAAGTCCCAACTCATTGAACCAACTACTGACACAGATAGCCCAGAGAGCAAGCAGCTGATGTTTCCAATCCAGTTTGAGCAACCCCCTAGAGTTCCCAACACAGATCACCCCAGGCCACTGAGTAGACCTCTAGGGTTCTCAACTCCAAAGTCTGAAAATGACCCCTCCAGCATCACAAGAACCATAACCAGCAACAACATTCAAAATGAGTAAAAAAGATCAGAGAGGGGGCAGCCAGGTGGCACAGTGGATAGAGCACTGGCCCTGGAGTCAGGAGTACCTGAGTTCAAATCCAGCCTCAGACACTTAATAATTACCTAGCTGTGTGGCCTTGGGCAAGCCACTTAACCTCATTGCCTTGCAAAAAATTAAAAAAAAAAGAGAGAGGGAAATAAAATAGAGATAAAAAAAAGATCAGAGAAAGGAAGGGTCTATAGAAAGTTACCTTGGAGATAAGGATGGGCAAAATACCTTCTCAAAAAAAGATGGCAGAAAAAGCCCTACATGTGAAGAGGAGAATTTGAATTGCCCAAAAAGACTTCTTGGAAGTGCTCAAAAAGAATTTTAGAAATAAAGTAGAAAAATTGGGAAAAGAAATGCAAGAAAAATTCAACATCTTGCAAAAAGAAGAACAAAAATTGACAGAAGAAAACAAATCCTGTAAAAACACATTTGGACAAATGAAAAAACAAGTGGAAAAAGTTAACAGCACTTTTAAAAATAAAATTGAACAAATGGAAAAGGAGATGCAAAATGTAAATGTAGAAAATAGCTGGGGCAAATGAAGGCTAATGACTCCATAAAACATCAAGAATCATTCAAACAAAATTAAAAAATAGAAGAAAATGTAAAGTACCTTATTAAAAAAAACTGACCTGAAAATAGATCCAGAAGAGATCATTTAAAAATTACTGGACTACTTGAAAGCCATGATCAGAAAAACAGCTTGAACAATATCTTTCAAGAAATCATCAAGGAAAACTGTCTTGATATCCTAGAACCAGAGGGCAAAATGGTCTTTGAAAAAAATCTACCAAACACCTCCTGAAAGGGATTCCAAAATGAAAATGGCAAGGAATATTGTAACCAAATTCCAGAATTACTAGATCAAGTTGAAAATCCTGCAGGTGACCAGAAATAAGTCATTCAAATCCCAAGGAGCCAGAGTCAGGATTACTCAGGACCTAGAAGCATCAACATCAAAGAATCAAAGGGTCTGGAATACGATATTCCAGAGAGCAAAGGAGATTGGACTACAACCGAGAATCCACAACCCAGCAAAATTGAGCATACTCTTTCAGGAGAAAAGATAGTTTAATGAAATAGTTAATTTTCAAACTTTCCTGATGAAAAAATCGTGAAGAACAGAAAATTTGACTTTCAAAAAGGAGATTCAAGAGATATATAAAAAGGCAAACAGGAGAAAAGAAAAAAACCATGGTTATTCAATAAGATTGTACTAGTTACATCCTATGTGGGAGAAAGATTCTCATAACTCATGAGAATTATAATTCTATTAGAGAGAGAGTATCCTTAGACTGAAAGTATGGACATAAGTTGATTTTGATGGGATGATTTAAAAAATAAGACATTAAAAAAGAATCATAATGAAACAGGAGGAAGGGGGAGGCAGAGTGATGCAAATTACATCAAATGAAGAGGTGCAAAGGACCTATTATAGTAGAAGGAAAGTAGGGAGTGGGTGAGAACTGCTTGAATCTTTCACCAGATTTAGTGCAAAAAACGAATGACACATACACTCGGGTTTAGAAACTCATTTTATCTTTCAGGCATTAGGAGGGGAAAGGTAGAGGAAGAGTAGGAGGAACTAATAGAAGGGAGGGAAGGAAGGAGGGGAAAAGTAAAAGGGGAAAGAAAAGGATGGGAGGATGATAGAAGTGGGGCAGTTTGAGGAAGGTGGATATTTAGAAAATTTCTTTGGTCAAATGCCCAAACTGGTAGACTCCTACTTTGCCTTTTTCCATCTCTTTCTTTACCCTGGAGATCTTGATAACAACCATTATACAGGTCCAATCATGGAAATCATTTGTTGTCAAAGACAAAATACCTTTGTGGCATGAGGTACTAAGTAACCTCTACATCCTCTTGTTCGAAATCTGATTATCCATATTTGCATACATCCTCCCAGTTTTCTTCCATGATGAGAGCATGCAGAATCTAAGGTTGTCTTGATACCATTGACTAATAGCTCCTTCAAGTGGCTCCAAAGATTCTCCATCTCTGAGAGGGCAATTTTCTGCAATTGCTCCTGAAGAATTTTGGAGTCATTTAAGTGGAATGTGTGCATGTCTCCTTAAGGAAGGCTACTGTCCCACTTGGGATGTGAGAAACACATCAATGCTCACACTGAACTTTCTCAGATGTTCTTTTTATTCATCATGAGCTGGAAAATCACAAGTCAAATTTCTCATTACCTATTTTTTAAATTAATTTTTAAAATTAAAGTATTAATTACTTTTTAAAATTTTTAATTTTTTTTACTATAAAAAAGCAAAAACATGTAAGAATATATTATACAATACAAAAAAGAATTGTATATAAAAACCTGAATTTCTATTATGTAAAGATTTTGTTTTTAAAGTATACTTTAGGGGGTGTTTTTTTGTTGGGGTTTTTTTTAGGTTTTTTTGCAAGGAAAATGGGGTTAAGTGACTTGCCCAAGGCCACACAGCTAGGTAATTATTAAGTGCCTGAGGCTGGATTTGAACCCAGGTACTCCTGACTCCAGGGCTGGTGCTTTATCTACTGCGCCACCTAACTGCCCCTAAAGTATACTTTAAATTTAAAATAATACCAATATTACTGGCTATGTTTCAAGGGTTTTTTGTAAACAAAATATTATTAGATGTTGCTTCCTAATTCAATTTGTTTTCTTATTTCATTTTATGGCTGAGTTCATCCCATTCACATTCACAGTTATGATTGTTAATTATGTTTTTCTCTTTGTTGTGTCATCATAATTTTTCCTCTTATCCTTGTGCTTATAATCCATTTTTACAAAGAAGGGAGGTAAGGGAATATAAAGCAATACAAGCCTACAAAAATAAAGTAAAGAAATATGATAAAGACTAGAAGTCAATAATTGAAAATCTGATCTCACTTCTCTGCCTTCCCTGTTTTCATTCACCTCAGACAAAAATCAGTGGTTCTACCACTTTCTCTCTTAATTTCCCCTTAAGATCTATTCTTCAAAGCGGAAGATTATTTTTGTATGATACCAATACATCTCTAAATCGAACCTCTCTTTTAAACCATATTCTCCTTCTCCCTGTCCCTATCATTTTCATTGTTGAATTTAATACATCTTATATCAAGCATATTTTATATAAAATTGCATGTATTTAAATCCCCTTTACCTAGCTCAGATTAGAATGAGATTCTTGAGAACTCCTTCCAAATCCTACTCTATACTATTCTTATATATCATAATTATGAAATATAACTTACTCCCCTTATTTTTCATTTCTTCCCCTAGTATTTTCCTTCTCTTCACACCTCACCCCTTTTCTTTCTTCTCTTAAAATCAACAAAAGAGAAAGACCACCCCTCACCCTGGTATTTTGTCTTTCTTTACTCTTTCTCTGACCCTTGAAGATATTAAAGTTCTGAAGGGACATTTGTCTCTTCTCCTCCATTAGAATGTGAGTACTTTTTCTTCACTTTACCTTTCTTGATTTCTATTGTCTCCTGTGTTTTCACAAAGACTTCCCCTACCTGGTCTTTCCATCAGGAATGCTCAGAAGTCCTCTCTTCTATTAAAGATACACTTTCTCGGGGCAGCTAGTTGATGCAGTGGTTAGAGCACCGACCCTGTAATCAGGAGGACCTGAGTTCAAATCTGACCTCAGACACTTAATAATTACCTAGCTGTGTGACCTTGGGCAAGCCACTTAATCCCGTTTGCCTTGCAAAAATCTAAAAAATAACAATAATAATAAAGATACATTTTCTCCTATGAGATTATATGGTTTTGGAGGATTAATTATTTTTGGTTGTTAACTTTTTCCCCTTGACTTTTGGAATATAGCATTTATATATTTTCCTTCTTTTATAGTAGTTGTAACAAAGCCTTATGTAATCCATTGGTATTTAAATGCTTTCTTGCTGACTTTTTTTTTTTGTGGTTTGTATACTGACTTCTTTGATCTAGGAAACACTTGTTGTAGGCTGTGAATTTTCAATTTGAGAGGTTTTTTTTTTCAGGATGTGACTGATGAATTCTTTTTATCTTTGCCTTCCTTTATGTTTCTAATAGATATAGCAGCGATTGGCTTTTAAAAATATTCTTGAAATACTGTATAGAAGTTTTTGGTTGGATTATGATTTTTATGAAGTCTGGTAATTCTTAAATTATTTTTCCTTCATCTGTTTTTCAAATTAGTTGTTTTTATTAGATACCTTGCTTACTTCTAGTTTTTCAGTCTTCTAAACTTTTTTCTAATATTTCTTGCTATCTCATAGAATCATTGAGTTTTGTTTTCTCCATTTTATTTTTCTAAGGATGTACTTCTTGGGTAAGGTTTAAGCTATTTTTTCCCCTCAAGACCTCTAATTATAGTGTTTATTTCTTACCTCATTTCTTTTAACCATTATTGGAGCCTTTGTGTCCTTGTCATCCTTTTCTCTAAGGTCCTCCTTGAGCTCATTGCAGTTACTCTTTTTCTTCTGGAATTACCTTTAGCTGTCTTTTAAACAATTGTAGGAGGGTCAGTACTGCCCTCTGCCATACTTTTGGAAGGGGTGGATAGGTTGCTTATTCTGTCTCCTCTGTGGTCTAAATGCCACTATTGCACTTCTGGATGGCATAGCTGGACCAAGCCTCACTTTCAAGTATAATCCTTGACTTCTAGTGCAGTCTCCCGGTGGTCTAACACCATATCTCTATATTCTTCTCCTTGTCCACATTGGAAGTTGGCTCTTCTTAGGTCCTAACAGTCCCCAATCAAATGTTGGAGATTGAGTGGATCTCAGTCCTTCTAGAGACTCCTCAGTTTGTGGACTGCCAGGGGGCTCCTCCAGCTCCAACTCCTGCTATGGCTTAGACAGGAGCATAACCTTTGGTACTATTGGAGGGTCCAAGCTTTGCATAAATATAATGTTTCATTGGAGCACAACTTTACTACAGATGCCCACCAACTTTTGTTGTGCAACACTAGTTTAGATTAATTTTTTTCTTATTTCTTCTTTATTGTTGCTTCAGCTGGTACCCTTTTTGATGTTTGCTGGGTTAGTTATTGGGACAATTGTACTTTTCTAGCAATCATTTAATTAAAAATATAATTATTTTATATATATAATACTTTGGAGTTTGTAAAGTGCTCTGCATATATTCATTCATTTGATTATGCCAACAATTCTGTGAGGTAGATGCCATTTTATAGATGAGGAAACTAAAGCTAAAGACTTGCCCAGATTCATACAACTAATAAGTATTTGGGACAGGGTTTGAAGTCAAGTTTTCCTGACTCTGAGTCCATCACTTTACCCTTTGTGCCACTTAGCTATCCATAGGTCTTTTCATATTACCCTGTTAAGTAGTCATTCCACTTTAAAGATAGAAGATTCAATTTTTCTTTGATGCTTTATTTCTTATCACTTTTACTTCCTATATTGATGAAGAGTCAGCCCCCAGGCAACTGCCTGCAGTGCTCTGCCAAGTCTTTAAATGAGCCAAATTTAGTACATAGGAAAGCTGACACTCCAGAAATGTCAGAGAGACAGCATAGTCCAGGGGAAAAGATCCTGTTCTTGAAATCAGAG
Organism: Macrotis lagotis; assembly: GCF_037893015.1. Lineage (NCBI taxonomy): Eukaryota > Metazoa > Chordata > Mammalia > Peramelemorphia > Peramelidae > Macrotis > Macrotis lagotis. The sequence goes on from NC_133665.1 coordinate 99,122,753, forward strand.
GTCAATGAACCAATCAATATTTATTATAACAAGGCAAAAAATAATTAGCTCCTCTCTCTCTCTCTCTCTCTCTCTCTCTCTCTCTCTCTCTCTCTCTCTCCAAGGCAAATGGGGTTAATTGGCTTGCCAAAGTTTACACAATTAGGTAATTATTAAGTATCTGAGGTCAGATTTGAACTCAGGTACTCCTGACTCCAGGGCTGGTGCTCTATCCACTGTGCCACCTAGCCACCCCACATAAGTTCCTCTAATGAGGAGAAGTAGAATCAAGATGACAGAGTAGAGGAGCACTTAGCTGAGTTCTCCCAAATTCTCTTCCAAACAACTCTAAAATAATGCCTCAAATCAACTTTTTAAGCAGCAGAACAAACTAAAGATTCAGTGAAACTACTTTTCATCCCAAAACAACTTAGAAGGCTGGCAGGAAAGGTATCAACAGGGTTGCAGTTGGGTGGAGCATAGGTATACATACATAGCAGCTTCCAGAGCTCTCAGACCACTCAGAGTGGTGGGAGTTGAACAATTGATTAAAAGGAAATGATTCGGATTAAAATAAATTTAAAAGGTTTTGCACTAATAAAACCAATGCAGCTAAGATTAGAAGGAAAACAGAAAACTGGGAAACTATTTTCACAGCTAGGGGTTCTGATATAGGTCTCATCTCTAAAATATATAGAGAATTGAATTTATTAAGTTGCAGGTCATTCCTCAAAAAGATAAATAGTCAAAGGATATGAACAAACAATTTTCAAATGAAGAAATTAAAGCTATAAATGATCATATGAAAAAATGCTCCAAATCATTATGGATTAGAAAAATGCAAATTTAAGTAACTATGAAGTACCACCTCACACCTATCAGATTGGTGAAGATGACAAAAAGGGAAAATTATCAATGTTGGAGAGATTTTGGAAAGATTAGGACATTAATGCACTCTTGGTGGAGTTGTGAACTAATCCAACCATTCTGGAGGTCAGTATGGAACTATGCCCAAAGAGTAATAAAACTGATCATACCCTTTGATACAGCAATACCAATTCTAGGCCCATATCCAAAGAAATCATAAAAAGGAGAAAGTCTTACATGTTCAAAAATATTTATAGCAGCTCTTTTTTCAATGACAAAGAATTAGAAATTGTGGCCATGCCCATCAATTGGGGAATAGCTGAACAAGTCATGGGACATGAATGCTATGGAATATTATCATTCTATAAGAAACCATGACTAGTCCAACTTTAGAGAAGAATGGTAAGAATTATACAAACTGATGCTGAGCAAAGGGAGTAGAACTAAAAGAACACTGTATATTTTAACAACATTGTGAGTTGATGGATGCATTTCCTCTCAGCAGTTCTGAGATCTAGGACAACCCTGAAAAATCTGTTCTGGACAACGCCATACACATCCAGGGGTGGGGGGAGAGTCACAGAATCTAAATGGATACTATGTTCATTTTTTAAAAACTTCTCATGTTTTTCCTTCCTATCCCATGGATTTCTTTTCCCTTAGTCCTAATTCCTCATGGACAAAATGACTAATACGTAAACATGTTAAACACAAATGTACATATACAGCTTTTACCAGATTGTTCACCACTGGTGAAGAGGGTGAGAAAAGAGAGTGGTAGAAAAATGTGTAATTGTTCCAGGCTGCACCCACCCCGGGCTGGTGGGCAGGAGGGTACTTTGGTTGAAACCATGACCAGGTGGGCAAGAACCAACACAACACATAATAAGAAAGCTTTGAAAGCAACATCATGGGAAGACATGAAGAAGGGCTCTATGGAGAGAGGAACCCAAAATCTACAAAAGGATAAGCACTTTCATTCCAGTGGGCTCTCCCTTAAGAATGATCCACCCCAATCAAAAAACAAGAAAAAAAAATCTTATACCAATCAAGATGTAAATGGATTCATGGAATATCTAAGACAGAATGGGAATGTGATGGGAGATAGCCTGGAAATAAGAGAAGAAATAACAACAGCTCTCAAAAAAGATAGTCGCCGAGAAGGAAGGAGGTTGAAAAGACAAAAAATAAAGAAAAATGCACAGGTCTGTTATCATTGCAGAAAACCAGGCCATGGAGTTGCAGATTGCCCTGCTGTCCTTGAGAGTCAAGATATGGGCACTGGAATCTGTTACTGCTGTGGTTCCACTGAACATGAAATAACCAAATGCAAAGCCAAAGTAGACCCAGCTATGGGAGAATTTCCTTTTGCAAAATGTTTCATTTGTGGAGAGATGGGACATCTGTCTAGATCCTATCCTGATAATCCCAAAGGACTTTATGCTGAAGGTGGTGGTTGTAGACTTTGTGGTTCTGTGGAACATTTTAAGAAAGATTGTCCTGAAAATCAGAATTCAGATAACAAGGTCACAGTTGGTCGTTGGATTGAGGGGATGAGTGCAGATTATGAAGAAATTTTGAAGGCTCCCAAACCACAAAAACCCAAAAAATTAGTAGCCAAGGTTGTTAACTTAGATGTTATAGTTTATAGGTGGCGCAGTGGATAGAGTACCAGCCTTAATCCAGCCTCAGACATTTAATAATTACTTAGCTGTGTGGCCTTGGGCAAGTCACTTAACCCCATTGCAAAAAAAATAACAAGTCATGTTGTAAATTGTAAAATTGTCAAATTCTTTTCTGATGTTTTGTGCACTGAAGAGGAATACCACCAGCATAAAACAATCAAAAATAACCATTTGAAGCTTAGATTGGGAGTCCTGGGGGAAACCTAATTCTTAACAAAGTAGTATCTGCAAAACTTAAATAATATCAAATGATAAATGTTTTCTTAAAAATAATAAAATTACTTAAACAGTCCAGAAACAAGACCTGTATATGGAGGTGAGCTTTATATATTTTTATAAAAGTTATATTTATCTAAGTAATTTATTTGAATACAGTGGTATTTTAAGAGCTCGAATTTTCTAGCCTTAAAATTTATTTTGCTTTTGTATATTTAATAAAAATTGCTTTACCTGAAAAATGTGTAATTTATAAATATGCAAGTGGATAGATGTTGAAAAACTTTCATCACATATATTTGGGAAAAAAATTTAAATCAATAAAAATTTGCTGGTTGTGGCCTCAGTTTCCTGCTGTATTGCCTATACACAGTTCCAGGTCTCAGAGCCAAAAGATAGTCCTTGAGGCCACAGAAGAGCTGGATATCAGGTCAGGATTCCAGGGAATGGAAGGAGTGTGTGTGGTTGTTCACAGGAGAGTAGAGACCATGGTCTCAATTTCAAGAAAAGGGGAATATTAGTAATTGAGGTTACAAAGAAATCAGATGTCCTGGTCACAATCCCAGAACCAAGATGAATGTTAGTGCTATTGGCTTTAAGGGAACAAGGTTCTTTTTTGGGTAAAGACCAAGACACAGACCAGGAGAGCAGTGATCACAACTCTTTTTAGATCACACCATCTTGGAAACACCAACCCTCAGACTCCAAAAAACCATACAGATTCTCTGGAAACAGCAGTAAGGCTTGAAGCCATGGACAGTTTTTCTTCCACCTCTGTAATGGAACCTAACTTTAAAATACAGTTAAAGTCAAGAAATAGGCTGGAAAAATGAGCAAACTATTAAAAAAAAAGAATATGACCACAGAAAGATGCAATGGTAATAGGGAAGATCAAATCACAAAATTGGTCATGGAAAAAAAAGATGGCAACAGTAAAATGCAGGTGATTTTTCAAAAACAATGGCAAAGTAAAGAGCTTAGATCATGGCAAGATATGAAATGAGTACACTCAGGCTCCTGGGACTTCACTTACTGGTGTTAAAAGTCTTTGTTGGGATGGGGGAATCTGTATGAATGGTACTCTTGTCCAATCCTTTCCCTTTTCCTACTCCTCATATGCCTTGTAATAAATTCTTCTTAATATCAAACAAAAGTTTAGAATATAAACTCATTTATAAAAGTTTACAGAGGAAAGTAAGATGTCATAAAATATCAAGGAACAAAAATAGAGAAAAAAAAGTTTCCAGGAAGCTTGATGAGAGACAGAATTAGGTAAGATTATCCTGAGAGCATTTGACCTTGGAAAGGATGATACTGGAAAATGGACAAAAAAATGAAGAAATGGGAAAGATCTCCCAAGGTTATTATAAAAATCTATTCTTTGTATCAATAAGAATAGAACTAACACATCTTTGTTCTGACACAACAGTCCTCCAATGTGTTGCTAAAGGAAGTATGTGTCACTAAGGAAAATGAAGTTATAGAAAACACCTAAATTAGAATAAATTTAGATAGATAAGCAGACAATTTTGGGGTTACTGAGGGACTGATTCTCAAGTTATCTGAAAAAAGATTACCAACACTTGGAAGGAAACCACAGACATTTTTACTACTCCAAAAAAAATTACTGACTCTAATTCCAATTTTTCCATTTCTACAAACTTTTATGAAAATTATCTATATATGTGCCAAGCATATTCTTAAAGAAGTTATGAGAAAAGAATAGTCAGACTTTCTAAGTAAGCAATATTCAGTAGAAGACCATATCTTTATGGTCCCAGAGGGAACAGAAAAGTGTAAAGAAAATTGTTTGTTTTTAATTGTTGATTTAATTGTTAATTAACCAATATTAGCTCATATATCCCTTCAAGGGGATATGTTTTCTCATTTGATCCTCATAGTGACCCTGGCAGGCAGGTGCCATTATTATCTCCATTTTATAGATGAGGAAGCTGAGACTGAAAGAGGTTAATGGACTTACAAAAGGTCACATAGTAGTTTATTCTGCAAAGAAAAATGTTTCCCATGCATTTATCAGTATCATAATAGATTCCATGAAAACTGTAACAACAGAAGTAATTTTGTTACTTCATGTGAGACATCATATAGGAATATGTAATAAGAAGTTTCTTTATTTTTTAGTTCAAATTTGTGATTCAATCAAGTTGTATCTTTCATTATGCTGTATGTTCAGTATTGTTTTCCCTCCATTTTTTTTTGGTTTGTTTTGTTTTAGGTTTTTGCAAGGCAAATGGGGTTAAGTGGCTTGCCCAAGGCCAAACAGCTGGGTAATTATTAAGTGTCTGAGACTGGATTTGAACCCAGGTACTCCTGACTCCAGGACCGGTGCTTTATCCACTGCGCCACCTAGCTGCCCCATTTGCCCTTCATTTTGAGAAGGATCAATGACAATCATGAGGTGATGTCTTGACTTGAACATGAATTGGATTTAAGTGAGGCAAAGTTGTACAAAGTCATCAGCCTCTCCAGAATCATCAAAGTTCAGTGGCAAGACAAAAGTCAGGACAACTGGCAATGACCCAGGATCCATTGGATGACCAAGCTCTATACTTGCTTCAGCTGCTTTCGTGACCATTGGACAAATTGTTTCTCATCCACCCATTCCCCTGTGGGAAGTCTTCACATGCTTGGAGTAGATACCCCCATAATTCACTGATAGATGTGATTTCTGTCAATTTGGTTTAACCCCTCTGCCGAGATGGTTTTACTGGGGTGTAGTCACTGCACATGCTACAGCTTCTTGGAGCATGTGTAGTGTGTAGGATACTTTTGAGTCCCTTGAGCCATAAATATAAACAGTATTTATGGATACTTAATAGTTTTTAGAAAAGATTTTTGCTACTTTAAATAAAATCAGATAATTTTATTTTTGCTTTTAAGACTTAATTGTAGGTCACTATGATTTATTCAATGCCAAGTTCTTAGTAATACAACCGTCATTCATAGCATTGTTGCTAAGTAAAAGAAAATACTCTTCCCCCCACTTACTGCAAGATTTCCATAAATACACTCTGGTAAAAAAAGTAGCATTTATGCTAACTGTTTAACATGATTCCTGAACATGTCATTTTTAAACTTGGCCTAGTTTTAGGCAGTGTGTCACAGTGGGAATATTAATAATAGCTGACATTTATGCAGAGCTTTAAGGGTTTCAGTGGCCTTACATGTATTATCTCATTTGATCATTCAACCCTGTAGGGTAACAGTCTTTATGCTGGAAAACAATAGAGGAAGAACTAATAGAAAAAGAGAGGTGGAAGATTGAAAAGATACTGGGAATAGTTTAGAATGCAATCTTTAGAAAGTTGAAAAGAGATGAGTTCAAGTCCAAACATAGAAGGGTTGGCCTTGGCAAAAAATTCTACCTTTCTATCAATTATAATCTTCAGTCTTTTCCTATCAACTATTTCCTTCCTTATTGTTTCAAATATATCCAAGTTTCCCTCATCATTAAAAAAAACCTTTAGTAGACTCTACCATCCCTCACATTTTCATCCTATGTCTCTCAGTCAAACTCCTAAAATCTATTCATACTCACTCACTTCTCTCATTCACTTCTCAACCTTTTATAATCTGACTTCCAGTCACATTACTCAACAGAAGTTACTTTCTTTCAGGGAAACCAAGGTTTCTTAGTTGCCAAATCTAATGGTCTTTCCTCATCATTCTGTATTTGACACTGCTGACTATTTTGTATTCTGGCTTTTCTCTCCTTCTGGACTTTTGTGATGATTTTCCCTTCTGATTCTTGTACTGTTTCTTCCCAATTTTTTGCTGGTTAATCATTCATAGATTTAATCATTCATAGATTATTCCCTAACTGTAAATCATCCCCAAGGTTCAGTCTGGTACCCTCTTCTTTTCATTCTTCACATTCTCATCTGTTTCCTTGTGTTTAAGTATAATCTCTGTGCAGATGCCAAAGACAAATAGATAGACAGAGAGGTAGATATAGATGATATAATAGATACATATGAAATGGATGTAAATAGTTATCGATATAGATGCCAGTCAACCTCTGTCCTAAGCTTCAGTCTCATATGACCAATTCCTTTATGGACTAGTTAAACTGAATGTCCCTGAGACATCTTTTTTTTTTTAGTTTTTTTTTTTTTTTTTGGCAAGGCAATGAGGTTAAGTGGCTTGCCCAAGGCCACACGGCTAGGTGATTATTAAACGTCTGAGACCAGATTGAACCCAGGTACTCCTGACTCCAGGGCTGGTGCTTTATCCACTGCGCCACCTAGCTGCCCTCTGAGACATCTTAAACTCAAAATATCTCAAACTGGCTCATTCTTCCCTCTACCCCCTCCCCAAACCCTCCTTTCTTCCAAAGGTCCCTATTTCTAGCAAGCACACTACCTTCCTTCCAATCTATCAGGTTCATAACCTTAGCATTATTTTGGACTCCTCACTTTTCTTCACCCCACATATCCAATTAGATGCCAAACTTTGTTATTTCAATTTTCACAATATTTCTTTCTTTCAACACATTCTCTCCATTCATACACCTGCTGCCCTAGTCCATGTACCTAACCTTTTGCCTAAATTATTGCCACAATCACCTAATTAATTGGTCTCCTTGCTTTCAATGTAGCCCTATTCCAGTCTTTCCTACACACTACTACCAAAGTAATTTTCTTTCAGCTCAGATTTAATCATGTGAAACCCCCACACCCTTCCATGCAACCAACTTCATTGACTGAGTAGGGAAAGTAGGGAAGTCATATAACTGGATGTATATTTTTTATGTACTTGTTATATTTCTCAATAAATTCTTTGTAAGTAAGGATTATTTCCTTCTTTGTGATGTTTGTCCTTCCTCGAAGAAGATCATGACATCAGGAAGGTGATGCTATGGCAAGCAATAGATTTGGATTTGAGTGGGGGGAGGGGTTGTGCTAAGTTACCAGCCTCACTTTCTCCTCCAGAATCATCTGGGAAAACCCTGGTGATGGGTAAGACTGAAGACTAAAAGGAAAAGGGGAAAGTTGAGGATGAGATGGATTGATCTTGTAGTGGAAACAATGAACATGAACTTGGACAGACTTTAAGAGTCTGGAAGGACAGTAGGGCCTGGACTGCTATAGTTCATGGATCACAAAGAGTCAGACATGACTAAACAACTCAACAACAATATGCTGACAGTTGAGAGGTAGCTTAATATAAATGTAGTTAACCAGTCTACATCCATAAATGAATGGAACATGTTTCCTCATCATTCATTGCTACATAGCTCCATTATCCTGATCTTTTTGCCTCCCAGACATCATCAAGCCGTGCCTTTCATAGTTTCCACTGCTACTTGAGTAAGGAACAGATCTAGCTAAAAGAACAAAGTGGAGAAAGAAGGGAAAAGAGGCAACTATTTTCTGTAAATGGAATATTGATGCCTTTGGTGCACTGACCTTGGAGTCAGGAGGATGGGAGTTTGAATCCGATTATGGACACTTGACTCTTTCTAGTTGTGTGACTTTGGGCAAGTCACTTAATCCTAATTGCCTCACATCAAGGCCATCTCCGGTCGTCCTGATTCATATTTAGCTGTAGCTACTGGACTCAGATGACTCTGGAGGAGAAACTGTGACTTAGCCCAGACACTCCCACACACTCAAATTCAATTCACGTGCTTAGGGGTGGCTAGGTGGCACAGTGGATACAGTACCAGCCCTGGAGTCAGGAGTACCTGAGTTCAAATCCGACCTCAGACACTTAAGAATTACCTAGCTGTGTGGCCTTGGGCAAACCATTTAACCCCATTGCCTTGCAAAAAAAAACTTAAAAAAAAAAAGAGTATAAAAATCCATGTGCTTGTCACAGCATCACCTCTCTGATGTCGTGTTCTTCTTCAAAAATGAAGGACAAACATTATTATAATCTATCCCTAAAGGAAACTTTCCAAAAGGAATTCAAATAAAATTCATTCTTTGTACTTTTATCTAGCATAGTGTTTGGCACATAGTAGACCTTTAATAAAAACCAATAGATTGATTTATTATCTTCATTTTTCATATGAAGAAACTGAGGCTCAGAAAGATTTCTACTACCACCCCATATGTTATCTCCAACTGGAATAAACAATGGATTTAGAATGAGAGGGCCTGACTTGGAATCCTGGATTTACTACTTACTAATTATGTAATTTTGTCAAAGCCCTTTGGGCTTCAGTTTCCTAATGTGTAAAATGGAGAATTTAGACTACAGAATCACTAAGGTTCTTTCTAGTCCCAAATCCTATGATCTTATTTTTAAAATTCCTTAATTAGCATCTAATCTTTAGTCCTATTGTGTAGAACATTAATTTATTAGTGAAGTTAGGCCTTGTACCCTCCTTGAGAACTGGCATTCCAGAATATAATATTATAGAAAGTTCCTCCCCCCCCATCCATTATGTAATTCACACCTACTTATCAATTTCTAGGTATTTTTTTAATAAAAGGCAGAAAACCTCAATGAACAAAACATGATTCAGAATAATGAATTTGCTAATAATTTTCTCCAGTTCATATTCAGTAAGTAGCCCAAGTTTAGTTGTTAGTCATCAAGATTATAAAAGTGATGATATTTAATCCTCTTGTCTAATGTACCTTTTTCAGAATAATATTTTTAATAGCTGAAGAAAATATTAAATTTCAGGTAGAAATGAGTAAAAATAAATATATATGTATATAGGTGACATACACATAAATATTATATATGTCATCCATCCTAAGTTCATGAATCTTGTGAAATCTATCCATAGATCCTATCTAGGCTTTGCAGACTCCTTAGTTAAGAATCCTATTTAAATTAAGTGACTTGCCTAAGGGTCAAGTATCTGGGGTCAAATTTGAATTCAGGTCCTTCTGACTACAGGGCTTGTGCTCTATAAACTAGATTGTTCAGTGGTTAGAGCACCATCCCTGGTATCAGAAAGACCTGAGTTCAAAGCTGGTCTCAGTTACTTGACTTTTACTAGCTGTGTGACCTTAAGCAAGTCATTTAACCCTGATTACCTCACATCCAGGACCATCTCTAGTTGTTCTGATTCATATCTGGCCCTTGGACCTAGATGGCTCTGGAAGAGACACAGCATCCCCTTACTCAGATTCACTTCATGGGCTTGTCATAGCATCACCTCCCTGATGTTCTGGTCTTCTTCGAGAAAGAATAGGGGCAGCTAGGTGGTGCAGGAGATAGAGCACTGGTTTTGAAATCAAATCCATTCTCAGACACTTGACACTTATTAGCTATGTGACCCTGGGCAGGTCACTTAACCCTGTCTGCCTCGCCAAAAGAAACATAAAAAGAAAAAAAGAGAGAAGGAAGGACAAACCCATCATCATCACTTGTCCCATGCAATTGAAAAACTAAATTTCTGATGTTAACTCAGATCTAAATATCCAGTTGCTTACAATGCTAACAGATTTAAGCAAGAAACAGTAAAACCTTTTATTCAGGACAGAAATAATTAATGAAGGAACAGAAAATAACTTCTGCCATTTTACCAAATGCATAGTTTAATTTCCTTCCCCTACCTACTTCTGCCCACCGCTCCCTGCCAAGGGAAGTCTGGAAAGGGAGCTAAGATGCTTGATTTCTATAAGAAACACTCTCTCTCCCCCCACCACCACCTGTGAAAATGAGATGAGTGGGTCAGAGGCTTCAATTAGCTAGCTTTGAATTAGCTTTTTTAAAAACTTCTTTCAGTTCCTATTAACTCCCCAATTACTTATAACTTGCCTAGTTTCCTTGCAAGTTCCTGGTTTTCTCTTTCTCAAATATTTAGCCATCACTCATAGTCTCACTGATATCCATGTGCCCTTCCTTTTGGTCAGAAACTGAAGCAAAAACATCATTGTTATTTCATCTACTGGCTGTCCATCATTAATTCCCCTAATACAACCAACTTGTTGAATGAACCACACACTTCATGGGAAGTAGAATTTTTGCTTTCCAAATGAGTGTTCTAGCTCCTGGGAAGTATAGCTAAGGGCTCAGTCAACAGAGCACTGGATTCCGATTCAGGGAGGCCCAAGTTCTGATCCAGTCTCAGATACTTACTAGCTGTGTGGACCCTAGACAAATCATTTAATCTGTTTGCCTCCCTTTCTTCAACTGTAAAACAGGAACAATAGCACCTACTTCACAGGGTTGTGAACATCAAATTAGCTGACAAAGGTAAAGCACTTTGCCGGTCTTAATGTATTGTTTAAAGGATGATGATGATGATGTCCCTTTCTTACTTTGGCTATGCCTATAACATATAACTCATATATACATATATGTAATAAATTACATATATATATTGTGGAACATTGTGTGCTATTATTTTATGTGGATATAGTATGTTATATTATATGTTTCATACATTATACCTATTATGTTTTATTATATTGCATTTATACATAACAAGGAGATACATATGTATGCCCATGCACATCTGTGTGTGTGTATATATATATATATTAATATTTAGAATGTATAGCCATTATTAAGGCAGTCTACACTGAAGGCTGCAACCCTGTCATCCCAGAGCAGAAATACTAAGTCCTGGAACCATGTGTAACTTTTCAAACAGCTCTTGGGGGGAAGGAAAGGAAATAAAGCTATATTTGTATCATACATACATACATACATACATACAAACATATATATATATATACTATTGCTTAATAGATGGCATTTCTAGCATATAGATGTCACAGAAACATGCTATCTGTATTTTATTGATAGCTTGTATCTACAGAAGGACAGCTATAGATATATAGTGCATTGCTTTATCTATATAGAAAGATATATGGATATAAAGTTGATTGCTTTATAGGAATTACAATACAGGTATCTAGGAAAAATTAATCAACTGGGGACTGGGAAGCCTGAATTCTACCCCTAGATATGCCAATTAGCTTGGTAACTTTGGGTAAATCATTTAATTTCTCTTGACTCAGTTTCTTGATTTACAAATTCCAGAGAACGAGGTAGGCAGTCTTCAAGGCCCCCTTCTAAACTTGGCAGTTCAGAGGTAAAGGATAGCAGAGAGAGAACACAGAGCCACAGCATTCATCTTTAAGAGGCAGAAAATTCTTGGTGAGAATTCTAAAACCAAACTTCTCTGACAGCATGCACATCTCCCAAGATAGTAATAAGTAGCCTGGGGCTGTGTTTCTCTGCCTGCAGGTGTATATTCAGATCTGAGCTTAGGGTTCTAGGACTGGAAGAACTGAAACAATGTGGGATTTTTTTTCCCCCTTTAAGCACATGTTTGAGATTCTGCACCATCACTTCTGATCATTTATGGCAGTGAAGGAGGTCACTATCATCTCCTGTAGGGCAGGCTAGGCTGAGTTCAGAAGCAAATGACACCCACAGTCATCAGGGGTTGTTTGAAGGATGGGCAGAGCTGGTTGCTTTATTCTGAGCAAAGTTAGACTTGAGTAGGCATGCTTCCCTCTGTCAGACAACTGGTACAGAGACATTCCTAGTCTTTTATGCTCATGTCCGAGCACTTCAATGTTTAATCACTTTAAAATCAAGATGATATGGATGGCTATTAAATTTGGATGCTTGGTTAGTCTTCTGGGGGTGGGGTGGGGGAGGGTGTGTATGGGGGAGGTGGGGGCAGGGATCCTGTCCTTTGTAATGAGGTAGAGCTGGCACTGGTGTGCAGGGATGAAAAATGGGAGCTGGAATACAAATCAGGGTTGCCCTTCTCGATCCTGCTTCTGCTTTTCCGCCTTGGACACGTAAGAGGATTAGAGCCTCGAAGCTCAGGACAAGAGGCCTTTCTTCTCTGGCTGCCTTCTCATTCACTTGCAAAGCCCCAGAGAGAGGGGGGGGACAAAAGGCGAGGATGAGGCTGCCAGCTTCCCCCTCCCCTTGCTGCACTTTGGGGGTTACATTGTACCTCCCTCTGGTCTCCAGTTAAAGAGCAGCTCTCAGCACCCAAGTTCCGGGCCCTACTCCTTGCTCTTGATGCGATCCAGCTCTGACGTGACAAGGAAAAATGGCTTCCTCTAGGGATGAAGGACTTTTCATGTTTTCTTTTCAATCTTTTTCCTCCTATGTTCTTTATCCCAGAATTCAGTTTCTGTTAGGAACTATGCGAAGGTAGATTCTCACTTTCCAGGGTTCCCCCATCGGACGCTGGAGGGAAAGGATGATGATTTCATTAATCAAAGTCAAGATCCTGTAGACACAAGACCCAAGGAGACCAGACCCTGGAAGGATGAGGCAAGGAGGAAGAAGGGCCCAGGGCAAAACTCCCTGCGTGACTTTTCCCATTAACTTTGGGATCTAGGTTAAACAGGCTAACATCAATATCAATGTCAGCCTTAAAACAGGAAAAATACCACAAAAGAACTGGTCAAGAAGCTCCACTCTTCTGCCTCTGTGAGGGTAGAAATTTATGGGTTGTTCCCAAACATGTAAACCTCATCTTTCTTCTTTTCTTTCTTCCCCCCCCCCCCCCGCCTTAGATAGAAAGGCCATCTTCTCCCCATGTGACTGCTTAGAACACTGCTCAGACTCCATCCTGTGCATTTTCCCTAACTCTGGATCCCTCTAGCCATCACCACTCTTTGCCACAATACTGTAATAACCTTTTTTTTATTTTTGGAGGCCATTGGACTTAAGTGACTTTCTAGAATCGTACAGTCAGTGAGCATCTGAGATTGAATTTGAACTCAGGTCCTTTTGATTCCAGGGCTGAAACTAACTGTTCCTTGTACTTTAAGTCCAAGATATGTTTTTTTAAGCATCATGGAATTTAGAGCTAGAAAAGAATTGAAATATTATGTTCAATCCCCTCATTCAGAGAGGTTATTGACTTTCCTAAGGCCCCAGACCTAGGTCCTCCAACTCTAAATCCAGTGTGCCTTCCTGGACATTTTTTTCTTTCCTTTTTTTTCCCCTTATTTATCTTCCACAGGAGATATCCTATATAAATCTAGGCTAGAGATCTATTCTAGTTCTCTAGAGCTCTGGGAAGATCCCCTCCTTCAAGAATCCACCTTAAGGGGTTCCTTACTGTGAAACCACGACCAAGATGGGAGCGCCTTCATCTGCCTCACCCAATGTGCTGGAAGGCCTTCTGGGTTCACATTTGTGTTCATCTGAAAGGCTATAGAAATGCAAAGCACTATTTTGTCGACCACAGCAGAGAACTGGGGCCCTGCTCAGCTCACATGAAAGACTCACAGTGGGAAACAGCCAAGTCCCTGGGACAAGGAGCCTTTCTGAGTGGAAGGGCCAGTCCTGGCATCTTGAATAGGCATGTGGGGATGATTTTAATGAGGTCTTCATTACCTCATCACTCCTCTTTTCTTCTTCTTCTTCTTCTTCTTCGTCCTCCTTCTCCTCTCTTGGTGTCAGTTCCTAAATGGTTCTGTGTTGGTCCAGAACCTGTTAATCTTGAGGACAGTGCAGTACTTGATTCTACAAATATAAACCAAACACCTACTGTGGACAAGAAACAGGACCAGGGACTGGGAATGCAAGAACAAAGGTCAACATCGGACAGTCCCTGCCTTCAAAGAGCTTACATTTTACTGGTGGGGATACAATAAATATACTGAGAAGATAATTTTTGAGAAGGGAGGGAACACTACCTAGGGACAATTAAGAAAGATGTTTCACAGAAGGGAACATTTGATTGAAATCCACAGATTTTAAGTGATAAGAACAAGACAGGAGTACTTCCAGAAATAGGACACAGCCTGTGCAAAAGCATAGCAATGTGAAATGAAGCATAAAGTTCAGGGAAAAGTTATTAGTCCAATTTTGACACAGATTGTATAAAGGGAACATATATTAAAATGTCTAGAAAGACACAGGATGTGGATGGTTGTTAATTGAAGAGTTTGTAGTTAATCCTAGACACATTTTTGGGGGGTGGCAAGGCAATCAGGGTTAAGTGACTTGCCCAGGGTCGCACAGCTAATAAGTGTCAAGTGTCTGAGGTCAAATTTGAATTCAGGTCCTCAGACTCCAGGGTCATGCTCTCTATTCACTCTATCCTAATTGCCCCTCCCAGAGATAATTTGGAGTCACTGTAGGCATTGAGTAGAGAAGTAGGAAGGTCCTTTCTATGAAGGCAAGGACTGTTTCATTTTTGTCTTTGGGTCCCCAATGCTAAATACAATGTCTAGCATACAGTAGGTACTTAGTCAGTCCTTGATGAAATGACTTGCAAGGAGGTCAGTTCAATATGTAGTGGCCATATTTAAAAACACACATCTTTTTACTAATCTTAAATCTATCACCTCTCTGTCAGAAGACTAGTAACATGCAGCATCATAAGTCCTCTGGAGACAGGATTGGTCTTTGTATTGATCCAAGTTTATACTTTTCTTTTTTCTTCTCTTTTTTTCCCCCTTCTAATCCCTCTTTCAGCATTAGGAATTTTCTTTTATTCTCATCATTTCCCTCCCATTGTTATTAATATCATTGCCCCCTCCTATTCATCTCCATCCCTTTCCCTTCTTGTTTCCCTTTTGTTTCCCTTGGTATTAGTGTATTTATCCCTTCAGATAAGAATGAACTTCATCTGACTCCTACTTCCCCCACCTTCCTCCCCTTCCTCTCTATTTATATACTTTTTTCATATATTTCAACTATGAAATTCAACTTCCTTTTCCTTCTTTATACATGAATGTATTTCCTTTATATGATCTTCTTTTTCCTCTCTTTAAATTCTTAAATCCATTCCCCAAGACCTGTTTTTTCTTTTCTTTTTTTTTTGACTCTCCCAATACCCTTTGAAAGCATTATGGTTCAGAAAGGGACACTTATTTCCTTCTCTATTTATTAGAATGTCAGTCAATAAGCATTTATTAAGTACTAATTATGAGCCAGTCATTGCTAAGCAAAGAAAGGCAAATTCAAAACAAGCCAAAAAACAACAGTTATGCCATCAAGAGCTCATAGTTTAACTGAAAAAAAAAAAAAGAGCTCATAGTTTAGAGGAGGAGATAACACGAAAACAATTCTGTACAAACAAACCATATACAGGATAAATTGGAGATTATCAACAGAAGAAAGGCATTAGCATCAAGAGGGCTCAGGAAAGGTTTCTTGTAGAAGGTGAGAATTTAGCTGGGACTGGGAAGAAAGTAGAAAAACCAGGAGGTGGAGATAAGGAGGGAAAGAACATCAGGTAATATTAGCACTATATCATCATACAGCCCTTCCATTTACTGAAGTAAATTTACCTTTCTAGTTTTCTCTTGACTTTTGTGTGTGCATTTCTTTTTTTAAATTTAAATTTAAAAATTTTTTTAAAAATTTAAATTTACTTTTTAAAATAACAACTGATCAATTAATATTTAATTGAATCTAGTACTGTTATGATTCTTTTCTTCTATTTTTTTCATGATTTACCTTGAACTTCTTGACTTTTAATTCCTTCAAATGAATTCTATTACTTTTTCTCTAGTTTTATGAAGTAATATTTTGGTACTTTGGGTGATGTTGGAAATGACTAAATTAATTTAGGTAGTATTGTCAGTTTTATAAAACTAGCTAAGACTATCCATGAACAATTAATATTTTTCCAATTATATGTCTTTATTTGTAAAAGGAGTTTATTTTTTTACAGTTGCATTCAAACAATTCTTGTCTATGTCTTAGAAGTTATTTGCCAAAGGGTTTTTTATTCATTCTGTAATTATTTTAAATTGAATTTCTTTTACTCCTTGTATATTTATTTCAAAGTTTTTACTCAGTTCTGGTTTTTTCAACATAAATGCTTGAAAATCCTTTATTTTATTAAAGATTCATTTTTAAACTTGAAGGTCTCTGCTCTGCTTTGCAGCATAAACTTGTCTGGGTTCTAAACTTTTATCTTTTGCCTTTGGAATACTGTATTCCAAGATCTGTTTCTTTTACAGCAGTAACTTCCTGATCTTGTATAAGCCTAACTGTAAGACTCGGGTACTTGGATTGTTTCTTTCTAGATGCCTATGGTATTTTTTCTGATGTGGGAATTCTAGATTTTGGCTATACCATTCTTGCAACTTCTCCTTTTGGGGTTCTTTCCAGGAAATGAATTTTTCTATCTTCACTTTACTCTCTGGTTCTAATAAAGCTATGTAGTTTTCATTTATGATTTGTTGAAATATAGTGTTGAAGCTTTTCAAATTATTTTCAGAAAGTATATTGATTCTTAAGTTACCTTTCCTTAGCCAACAGTTTTCCAGATCAATCTAGACATTTCAAATAACCTACATTATCTTCTATTTTTGAATTATTTAGTATTAGCCTAATATTTCTTTTTGTCTCATGGAATCATTGATTTTTGTCTGACCATTTTTAGTTGTCAGGAAGTCCACTCCTTGGGTGCTTTCTCTTCTAAACTATTTAAACTTTCAATTCTTATTAAATTTATTATTTAATAAATGTATTATTTAATATTTTAATAAATAAATCATTATTTAATAAGTTAAGTTTTATTTAATTTTTGACTTCTGGCTTCATTTCTTCTAGTTATTCATGTTGTTCTTGTAGAAATCCATATTTTCCTTTGAGTTCTGGTTTATAGTAGCAATGGAACAATGCTTTCTTTTGAAAACTCTCTAGAACTATAAAGATATTTTTATACTAGTTTGGATCTACTTTAGTTGAATCATTTCTCCAGCTTTAGTTCCTAAATTAGTTCCTAAATTTAGTTTCTAAATTGTGTGTCATGGGCAAGTTTTATCCCTGGCTCAACTTTCTGGTGGAATGACTTGGCTATTCTTGGTTTTTCCCTGGGTCTCCTGAATTGTTGTGCTGATTTCTACCTCCTGAGGTTAGGACCCCCTTGAATCTTTGATATTCAGAAAACTGAATTTTCTGAGCTTTTTCTGTTATCACAAGAACACATGCTAGGAACCTGGGCACCTGGGTCCTCCTGGTATGAGCACCTATTCATCTCACTGTTCATAGACACTCCTGGAAATATCTAAGTTCTCTACTGTCATTAGCTAACCACTTTAGGGCTTCCTGATCTTCCTGAAGCTTTCATAGGGAAGACCTTTCATTCTGTCTCTTACCCAGACTTGCATCCTACACATTTCTCTGATGCTTCTTCTGATATATTGGAAGACTGTTAGCTCTTCTGTCTACACTGGTGCTAGTTTTCCTGCTAACCCCCTTTCCTATTGCCTATGAGCTTCTGAGTTATTTTTTATGTAATTCTGGGGCATAAGAAGTCATTTGTTATAGTTTTTCATATGATTTATTGATAATTAATACTAGATCTGTGTGAATTGCAGGATTTTCCTGTAGTGAATATGTGGAAAATGGGCAGTTTCTACTTCTGTGTAGACAATCATGTGTAGACAACTAGACTAACATTTCTAACACTCAGCAAAATTTGAACATTTAGACCTATCACAGTAAAACCTCAAAGGCAACACCTTCTAAACAAGATTCTTCATCATTCTCCCAAAACCTGCTCTTTCTCTTCACTTTCCTATATTTGTCAATGATATCTTCATTCTATATCTCAGGGTTAGAAAAACTAGCATCAGTATGATTCAGAATCACAGGACCTCAGAATTGAAATGGGTTCAAGATGCTATCTATTCTACCACATAACCAACACACAGTCATCCGTCATTCAAATCCCTTAGTCCAATCCTGGAACTCTCCTTGCAATCCACCTCCTCTCCCCTCACCAAATCTTCCTCCTCTGCTGCTGCTATTTCATTTGCAGCTGTTGCTTCTCTATTGAACTATTACCTACTGCTGTGGGTCTTCCTCTGGGAGTGTTGTTATAGCTCTTTTGTAGGATTGTCCCCAGCTAAGGGCTGTCAACATATCTTTTGCTCTTTTGATACCATTCCAATATCTCTGCCAAGAAAATCCCATGTGAGGTCATGGAGAGTTAGTCACAACCAATACGATTAAACAACAACAAAAGAATCCAAGCAAAATACTTGATTTCTACGTCTGGCTCTACTAACTAGATATGGGATCTTGGCCAGGTCATAGGATCATAGATATAGGGCTAGAAGATACCTCAGAGGTCATCTACTCTAACACCTCCCCTCATTCCTTAGATGAAGGAACAATAGGCAGCAGCAATAGCTTGCCTACTTGTCTCCCTCTGCCCCACAACCCCTAGAAAGATTAAAAGTCCTCACTTAAGGATAGCTAAATTTCTTTCACTTCTTCCCATTGTGTGTCCCTGAAACTCAATTTTTCTCATTTTGAGGATAGACATTCTACTTTTAATTCATATGTTCATTCAATTTCCATTATTTTCCCAGAAGTCAGATCCCAGGATGTGCAAATTCTTTTGAAATTTTGATAAGCATCAATAAAACATTAAGTAATATAGAATAGAAAGGAGTGGTGCTGTTGACCGTTGTTCTCTATTTCTTACATCATACGAAAAAAGTCCCTTGTTTCACTTAGATCTGTTGTCTCTCATTCTGTAGTCAAGGTCAGAAATAAAGGCGTATCATACTGAGGTCAGCAATGATGGTGCAGCTCCTTACCAAGACAGATTGAGTCTATTTACCTTTTGCATGATGGACAAGCTGCAACTAAAAATAGTCAAAAGTACTAATCAGTGACAAGTGATAAGAATGGAGGAAAAAAACAAATCCTCATTCATTACAACTTGTGCTAAGTTTTGAGTACCATACTCAGGCCATGAGACCCATAACTCAAGTTACTTCAGAAGTTCCACCTCTCCTTTTGATTCATCTTACTGCAAATATGAGTTTAATATCCTGGGGAAACTGTGTCAGATACACTTCTTTGCCTGACTCCAGAAGGCACAGTCATAAAGACTCAGCTGCCTACAAACTCTTCTGACTTCTGGTTCTCTTCTGATCTTTAGAACTCACAGAGCAGTTAGGTGGTACAGTGGATAGAGCACTGACCTTGGATTCAGGAGGACCTGAGTTCAAATCCTATCTCAGACACTTAATATTTACTTAGCTGTTTGACCTTGGGTAAGTCACTTAACCCCATTGCCTTAAATAAATAATTTTTTTAAAAAAAAAAAGAATTGCTCAAGTTGCAGGTTATAAAATAAACCCTCATAAATCCTCAACTTTTCTATATATGTCTAGCAAGAAACAGCAGGAAGAGCTAGAAAGAAAAATCCCATTCAAAGTAACCTCAGACAATATAAAATATTTGAGAGTCTATTTGCCAAGATAGACTCAGAATCTTTTTGAAAACAATTATAAAACACTTCTCACACAAATTAAATCAGATCTAAATAACTGGGCAAATATCAACTGCTCACGGATAGGTAGAGATAGTATAATAAAAATGACAATTCTACCAAAACTAAACTATCTGTTTAGTGCCCTACCAATCAAAATTCCAAAAAATTACTTTAACGAGTTAGAAAAAATTGTAAGTAAATTCATATGGAGAAATAAAATGTCAAGAATTGCCAGGAGCTTAATGAAAAAAAAGTGCAAAAGAAGGTTGCTTGGCCCTACCTGATCTAAAATTATATTATAAAACATCAGTCATCGAAACTGTTTGGTATTGATTGGCTAAGAAACAGAGTGGTGGACCAGTGGAATAGACTAGGTGCAAAAGCAGGAGACGATTATAGTAATCTGCTGTTTGATAAACCCAAAGAGTCCGGCCATTGGGATCAAAACTCCCTCTTTGATAAAAATTGCTGGGATAATTGGAAGCTAGTATGGAAGAAACTTAGATTAGACCAACACCTCACACCCTTTACCAAGATAAGATCCAAATGGTTACAGGACATAGACATACAAAACAATACTATAAGCAAATTAGAAGATCAAGGACTAGTCTACCTGTCAGATCTATGGAAAGGGGAGCAGTTTATGACTAAGGAAGAGTTGGAGAACATCACCAAAAACCAATTAGATGATTTCAATTACATTAAATTAAAAAGCTTTTGCACAGATAAAACCAATATAACCAAGATCAAAAGAAATGTAGTAAATTGGGAAACAATCTTTACAACTAATGATTCTGACAAAGGACTCATTTCTATAATATACAGAGAACTGAGTCATATTTTTAAAACAAAAAGCCATTCCCCAATTGTCAAATGGTCAAAGGATATGCAAAGGCAATTTACAGATGAGGAGATCAAAGCAATCCATAGCCATATGAAAAAAATGCTCTAAATCATTAATTATTAGAGAAATGCAAATTAAAGCTTCTCTGAGGTACCACCTCACACCTCTCAGATTGGCCAGTATGACCAGGAAGGATAATGATCATTGTGGGAAGGGATGTGGGAAATCTGGGACACTATTACACTGTTGGTGGAGCTGTGAACTCATTCAGCCCTTCTGGAGAGCTATTTGGAACTATGCCCAAAGGGCAACAAAAATGTGCATACCCTTTGACCCAGCAATACCACTACTGGGTCTATACCCTGAAGAGATGAAGAAAAAGGGTAAAAACATCACTTGTACAAAAATATTTATAGCAGCCCTGTTTGTGGTGGCAAAGAATTGGAAATCAAGTAAATGTCCTTCAATTGGGGAATGGCTTAGCAAACTGTGATATATGTATGTCATGGAACACTATTGTTCTATTAGAAACCAGGAGGGATGGGATTTCAGGGAAGCCTGGAGGGATTTGCACGAACTGATGCTGAGTGAGATGAGCAGAACCAGAAAAACACTGTACATACAAACAGAAACATGGGAGTGATGTTCAACCTTGAAGGACTTGCTCATTCCATCAGTGCAACAATTGGGAACAATATTGGGCTGTCTGCAAAGGAGAGTGGCATCTATATCCATCAGATAAGAAGCTGTGGAATTTGAACAAAGTGCAAGGACTATTCCCTTTAATTTAGGGAAAAAAAAACAGATATCTTATTGTCTGATCTTGTTACCTCTGAGACTTCTATTCTCTTCTTTAAGGATATGATTTCTCTCTCATCACACCCAAATTGGATCAAGGTACAACATGGAAACAAAGTAAAGACTGACAAAGTGCTATCTGTGGGGGGGGGGGAAGCAAGATGGGGGGGGACTGTAAAACTCAAATAATATCTTTAAAAAAAAGAATTGCTCGCAAAATACCTATATATTCTCTGAAGCCCATGTGGGGATTTTATCAGCCAAGCATACTAAAGGCTGGTCTCTCACTGGTCAGTCTTTAGTGCAAATTTATAGCAGCTCTTCTTGCTGTAGAAAAAAACTGAAAACAAAGTAAGTATCCATCAATTAGAGAATAGCTGGACAAATTGGAGTGTATAAATATTATAGAATATCATCTCACTGTAAGACATGGCAAAAAAGAATGGTTTGAGAGAAACCTGGGAAAATTAGTGTGATGTGGGGTTCTTTCAATTATCACACTCACTTAATTACCTTTGTTAGATAAGTCTTCTTGAGTGAAGAACCAAGTATGAGCAGAGTTTTTACATGCAGGTCCAGTACCTTCTCTGTCATAGAGTTTTAAATGACTTTGCCCAGGGTCACAAAGCCAGTAGATGTCAGAGGTAGACCTTCAACCTGGGTCCTTCTGACTTCAGCCCCATCCACTATACCATATAGCCTGTCTCAACTGAGAGCAAATTTAATGGGAGATGATTACAATCGAGGTAGGGCAGTCGATAGACTGCCTGGCCTGGAGTCAAGCAGACTCCTCTTTGTGAGTTCAAATCTGACCTCAGATACTTACTAGCTGTGTGATCCTGAGCAAGTCACTTAATCCTATTTGCCTCAGTTTCTTCATCTGTAAAATGAGCTGGAAAAGCAATGGCAAAGCACTCTGGTAATTTGCCAAGAAAACCCCAAATGAGGTCATGGAGAGTCAGACACAACCAAGACAACTAAACAAAACTAGCAGCAAAAGAATGTAAGCCAAGTACGTGATTTCTACTTCCAACTCTACTAATAAATTAGCTATGTGACTTTGGAGAAGTCCTAGGATCATAGATCTAGTGCTGAAAGGTACTTAGAGATCATCTTATCTATCACCTCCCTCCCTCATTTGTGGTAGGATTTGAACTGAGGTTCCCTGATTCTAAAGCTGTTGCTCTTTCCAGGTACCATGTTGCCTTAAATTGTTCCTCTTGTATCAATTTCCTCTTCTATTAAATGAGAAAATTCATCCTGATAATCTAGAAGATCCCTTCTATCTCTTAACGTTTGACCATCCTGTCCTTGTCCTCTTAATAACTGACCTCTTTATAGTTCTTTATAGTTTACAAAGGGAGGTGCTCATAGCACCCCTGGGAGATGGGAAAGAAAAAGTAGGATGACTCCTGTCTTATAGAGGAGAAAACCGAGGACCATATAGGTTAAGTGACTGACTCAGGGTCACATAGTCATATACCTAGGAAGTGGCAGAGTTGATACTCACACCTAGATATAGGTATATATGTGTGTGTGTGTGTGTGTGTGTGTAGTTTAAACACTTATGTTCATTTACACATGAGTATGCTGTGTGTTTATTAGTGCATACATATGCACATGTATGTGCATACATGTGTGAAACCTGAGCTGTGTGACCTATTATAAGTATCCTCCATTTACTTAAATGCAAAAAAGTCAAAATATGTTGGGATATTTAGGTAGATAGAGCACTGGCCCCAGGAGACAGGAGTACCTGAATTCAAATCCAGCCTCAGACATTTAATAATTACTTAGCTATGTAACCTTAGGAAAGTCTCAACCCCATTGCCTTGCAAAATACCCCCCCCCCACTAAAAAAAGTTAAAGTTATATAGAGGTCTCTGAAGGGTTAATATTAGTAAAGTTCTTAGGCCCCATTCATACAAAAGGAACTGTGTACTCCATCTGTCCCTTTTTTAATAGGCAGATTAAGGCAATAGAAATAATTAGTTCTTAAGAGAATCTTATTTATTCCTTCTAATCTGGAGCTTTGTGTGTTTGGTTCCTGGTATTGCCCAGATATGCTTTGCACTCTACTTTCAAACTGACCCCACACCCCATCAGGTCAGAGCATGCTGCATTCTCACCACCATCCTTCATATTATTTCTCAACCTAGGATAGAAACCACTTTTCTATTAAAAAAATAATATCCAAATCTAAATCCTCCAAATTTCATTTTTGGACTACAGGCAGAAGAGGAATAGGAGCCACTAATACGGTATTTCAGGCAGATTCTGATGGCGAGCCACCTCTCCCTTCCGTTGAATTTGATATTGCCTTTTGTTAGGCTGTTTGGTCATGATGCCAGGGTGGAGCTCTCAGCCCCTTGACAAGGGACCCCTGTTCTTTCCATTTAACACTGTCTCCGGGGTGGGGGGGAGGCAGGAAGTCCGGTACTGCCACGGGGCAGGACAGTCTGGAGACAGCTGCCAAGTACAGCAAATTCTCTTCCAGTGTTCTGAAGCTTTGCTGCATTGAACTTCAAAGGGTTTGACCATTTTCTGATGGGGCTTATGATTATCTCCTATCCTTTTGCTTAAGTCTTTGTATTTATCACCATTCATCATGGAGTTCCCCACTTAGGAAGGATCAGTTCCATATGAGATGGAGGAACTGAATCAAAGAGGATGTTTTGAGGATATCTTTCTTCAGTGAAGGCAAACAAAAACTCCATTCCCATATGTTAATTATGAATGTTAGTTATGAAAGAGACCTTAGAAATCATATAATGCAACTTTCTCATTTTAAAGATGAGAACACTGAAGCCCCCAGAGCGGGGGAGACTTGTCACTGGACCCATAGGAACAGCACTTGTTTCTATAGCCTAACCCAGCTGATTCTTGAAGAACAGGAGCCCATTTTGTTTCCTTGCTACCTGAGGCATAAAAGGTTGAAACAAAGGGAAGTTAGGGTCAGAAATTTTACCCCAACACTTGTTGCCTTTCTGATCTAGCTAACCATCTGTTTGTGCTGCCTCTACAAGCTTAGTCTGTTTCCATTGTCTTTATCTGGTATAAGCTTTGATTTGTATGCCAAAGTATCAGAAGCACCTCATATATTTTGAAGCTACAGAGAACATGTTTCTGAAGGTATGATTATTTTTAAAAGTTTAGTCAATTTTTTTTCTCAACTTGGGAAAGAAACAAGTCTTTCTATAGCATGGTGGGATGGAAAAAATGATTGTACATGAAACTTCAAATAAATCTGTTATGTACAGCTTGCTATTCCTTTTAAGTATATAATAAAGTTATTGTTTGACAGTCTTTTTTTCTTCCCTTGCCCTACCCCTCCCTAGAGATGGCTACCATTAGACACAAATATGTGTGTATAAATACATTGGTACCATGTATAGAGTGCTGTTTTTGGATTCAGGAGGACAGGAGCTCAAATCCAGCCTCTTACTAGCTGTGTGACCTTGGGCAAGTCACTTAACCTTGATTACCTTACATCTAGAGCCATCTCCAGTTGTCCTGATCCATAATCTGGCCATTGGATTTAGATGAATCTGGAAGAAAGTGAGACTGGTGACTTAGCACAGCATCCCCTTCACTCAAATACAAGTCATGTGCTTGTCATGGCATCACCTCCCTGATATGGTCTTCTTAAAAAGATGAAGGACAAAACATCCCCCTTCTTCTTCTTCTATTATTATTATTATTTTATTATTATGTATTATTATTATTACCATCTGCCATCATGGTGAAGCAGATGGGTACTGTTTTATTGTAATCTTGACTCCTTTTAATTACCTATTAAGTTTGCATTAGGCAATTAGAGAAATAATTGAATGAACCTTTGATCTTTAAAAATCATGTCTTCAAGGGTGGCTAAGTCATGCAGTGGATAGAGCACCAGCCCTGGAGTAAGGAGTACCTGAGTTCAAATCCAGCCTCAGACACTTAAAAATTGCCTAGCTGTGTGACCTTGGGCAAGCCACTTAACCCCATTGCCTTGCAAAAACCAAAAACAAAAATCTTGCCTTCAAGAGAGAAGGAAAACTAATGAATTTGATAATCATACAAGTATTTTTTGAAAAGACAATGTTAATAGTGTGGGAACCAATAGGCTACAGATGGAAAGCATACTCTCTGACCTAGAGGTTTCTGTGCTACAGAATTAGAGTTATAAAAGAGGAAAATAAAGAATATTACCAATCATGCCATTCAGATTCTTGTTACTGTAGTCTCCCAGCTTTCAGAACACTTATCCGTCTTCCTCTGTACCCCATCCCCGTCCTTATATTTGTGAGCAATGTCACCATTTTGAACACCCTGCTTCCAGTTGATCAGTTGCCTCAATTCCTATGTCCTACTTCTTTCCTCCCCCTCAGGCATCCACAGGGGTGACCATGCATTAGATGGAACCATCACATGTACTAGTGCCATCTCCATGACCCTGAATCGACAATGTCCCTCTCTGATAATGACTTCGTCTCTTTCCAATCATTTTTCCTTTGACACGCTCCTCCTTCACCTGAATCTATTTTCCATCCTCCCAGTACTTTTAACTCTGGAGTTATGCTTGATGTTTTTCATGCCCTTAGCCAATTACTTGCCCTTTCCATTCTGTGACTTATCTAGTCAAGTCCAAAGAAAAGGATTTATTGAGTACCACTATGTAGCAGGTATTGTGCTAAACATTAGAAATTGAAATAGAAGCAAAAATAAAGATAGTCCCTGCCCTCAAGTATCTTATATTCCAATGGAGGGAGACATAAAATAAACTGAAAATTGTGTGTGTGTGTGTGTTTGTGTATATGTGTATGTTTGTGTGGGTGTGTGTGGATATGTTGGTAAATGTTTAACAAATGACTTTCCAGAGGGGGGAAAATTGATATCTAATAGACTCTTTTTTTTTTTTTTTTTAGTTTTTGTAAGGCAATGGGGGTTAAGTGGCTTGCCCAAGGCCACAGGGCTAGGTAATTATTAAGTGTCTGAGGTTGGATTTGAACTCAGGTACCTCCTGACTCCAAGGCCGGTGCTCTATCCACTGTGCCACCTAGCCACCTCTTATCTAATAATAGACTTTTAAGTTTAATATGCATTACTGGCATTTTTTTCTTTTACCTTCTTAAGTCTAGTTACTCAGCAAAACAATAAACGAAGTCCTGAAACATCTTCTTTTTTCAAGGTTTGGATGCTCACACTGGAAATTAATAATCAGCTTTTAAGAACTGTGTCCACAGGGCAATAAAGCTATTCATACCCTTTGATCCAACAATACCACTACCAAGTCTAGATTCCAAAGAGATCATATAAAAAGGGAAAAGACAAATGTACAAAAATATTCATAGCAGCTCTTTTTTGTAGTGGGAAAGAACTGGAAATTGAGGGAATGCCCATCAATTGGGGAATGGTTGAACAAGTTATGATTTATGAATATGGTGGAAAACCATTGTTCTATAAAAAATCACGAGCAGCCAGATTTTAAAAAAAGACATGGAAAGATTTACATGAGCTAATGCTGAGTGAAATGAGAAGAGCCAAGAGAACACTGCACATATTAACAGCAAAA